>NW_009610869.1:12438-70545 GCF_000690535.1 Cariama cristata
CTGTTTCTGATAATTCTATGCTCCATGACTGCTGCGGAGAAACGCTTATTATTTGCATCTCCATCCGTTTCACAGGGCTTATTTTCATGCCAGAGAAGAGCCATCGGTATCATTACACACTAGCAATGTTTACTTTTATTGTCATAGGGACTGGTGCACCAAGTAATCTGTTAACATCTTCCTCTTCCAAAATAGGAAAAGGGAGCAGCAGCAAATAGCATTGGTAACAGCAGCCACCTCAATGCAAGTTCAGCCCTGCAGATGGATGGCCACGCCTGTCACAAAGGACAGCCAGCAGGTAGGATCACCAACTATACTATGTGTATTAGGAGATCCTTGTGATTCAACCAAGAAGAGATCATTATTTACTCCACATTTTCTTTCCCTTTCATCATCTGTGAGTAATCAGCAGCGATATAAAACAGTCATTGCTGCTCTTTCTTCCTTTTGAATAATGCAGTCTATGTAAAACTCCCAGATTTTCTGTATCAGCAATTTCACAAGCTATTTGTTGCTGTCCTTTGTCCATGTTCTAGATTGCTTTCTGTAGTGTTTTTTTCTGTTCAGTACTTTGGTTTTCTTACATAAATAGTACCTAACTTACTGTATTTGTCCTGCTCTGCAATTAGACATTGCCAGTGTTCTACTATTGTGCTCTCCACTGTTTAGACAACTTTTTAGCTTGCACTAGGAATAACCATTTTAATCTTCGTATACTCTTGTATCTTGCTTATCCTTAGCTACTGTTTTGGCCTGATACGAGCAGACTGCAGAACTATTACAGTCAGGCAGTTGTCTACTCTACAGCTGTTTCTGAGACAGCAAAGTTAAGAGGTGGACCCATGAGTTCTACTCTCCTGCACTGTAGGTTTCTACTCTATGGAATTCTACCAGCCCGTGAGTTTAGGACATGAGTATGCGCTACCATAACTGTGCACTCTGCTACTCCGTTTTCATCTTTCATGTGTTTACTGTTCTCTCCTCATCTTCAGCCCACAGTTTTATATTTAATATTATTCAGTATTTTACGCTACATATGTTTTTGTTTCCTCAATAATATAATCATAGCCAATGTGGAATCGGACACAGCATATTGATAGTAGTAGTAGAAGTTACGTATTTCTATAGCTACATTTTAACTTTGCACTTCGGTGGCCAATAATAATTCCACAGAGTTCTAGTTTTCAGCTGTTTTCATGAGACTTGTGGCAAGTGAGAAAGTGACTTTTTAATCTTTTCTAGACTTGCATTCTATAATTAGCTAGAAGTTACTTGTTCATTTACACGGGTTTTGTTCTTTTTTTAAACAAATGTAAATAGCACTGTTATATCCTCAACATATAGCTCCACACTCCTGTAATTGTAAAAGCTTTACCTCAGCTATGTTATGATTCAACTTTATAGCAGAAATATTAATAGGAATTCTGTTAAATTTCAAAGATGAGCACCTCTGACAATGTAGTAACTACTGAAGTGCTATTCCCAGCTCTTGCCTCCTGCATAGCCCCACACTGTAACACAACCTACGAGGAGATGGTTCATGGATGGAGCATCAACTGTGAAGCCTTTTAACTTCCTGGAATAAAAAGCTTACTTTCCAGGGTGGCAAATTTAAGCTTCTGTTTGCTTGCCTGAGGAAACCTGTGACAGCACCATAAAGTACACTGTGTAAGCATATTTCTAGTTTTATTTAACCACTAAGGGCATTTTGCTGTATCTTGATCACATGGGTTACTTGGAGTAATTGAGACTTTTTAAAATCTCTTTTTGTGACAGATAAATATTCAGTACCCTTTTTATCTTTAACATATGAAGTATTCCATTGTCTAGATAAGAGTCTTGCCTGTGTGGCAAGTGTAACAGTAAGGCATCACGTTAAAGTACATTAGAGCACTACAAAACTTGTCCCTGTGTAGCATCATGTATTGAGATCTGTAGCTACATTGCTACTATGATAAAAGAGGACCTTGCACTTACAGAAGAACTGGCATCTCTTTACTGAAAGTGTGCATCTATCCACCTCTCCATAGAGTTCCACCTATAGAAACTGGATTGATATAGTGAGGTTTTGTTTGGTTGGTTTTTTCTCTCATCACAGCACCTTGGATCTACAGGTACTGACAACCGCTCACCACTCCAAACCACCCAACGTTGTATTATACACTGTAGAAATGGGGGGAGAAAAAAGTGTCTCTTGTAATAGCAACTGTGCTCTGGAATTGCTCTTTTCAGGACCAAATTATGCTGGGTGAGGCAGAAGCCAGTTTAACACAACTCAGAAAGTTTGGCTGTTGAAGAGGAAGAGGTATTTCTAGAGTAGTCAGGAGGCATATAATGCTTAATGGTTTTGTTGGCTGGTTTGACTGTAAATTTAAACAGGCCTTGATGAAATATAAACAAACAAACAAAAAAATCACTGTCTACTGTCTAAGAGAGGAAATCTTTTGTTGCATATAGCTTCCTTATAGCCATCTGAGAAGAGTAAAAATCCATCTATGATTTACAAATCAGTTTGGTCAGTTATGAAGCAAACTTTTGGAGATGACAGGGAATTTTTATAAATATTCTTGTTCATTCCTTCACCTTCAAGTTTCATTTCAATGAAAAGCAGAGGTTGCAAGCAGGAAAAAAACTGACTAGGGCAACAATTTGAATGTGTATAAACACCAAGTAAAGGGAAGCATCTGATATTCTATTTCTGTCCTACAGCATGTTAACCTCTGTCAAGCAAAGAATTCACCATGTTTGAAGATTTTCCTCCTGCTTATAATTGGTTCTTGCCATGAGTACGCCTGCCAGCAGAACTGTTATAGACATAGGGAAAGCATGTGCGTATGGGGAAGCAACAGAAGCTTTTAGTACACAATGAATTTGACAGACTTGGAATCCATGTGCCAGCACATGCCTCTTGTCCATCCGTAGGCAGAGATGTTCTTAAGTATCTCAAACACATCAGAATAAGTGAGGTCCCTCTTTCTCATAGACAGTGAAGCAGTCCTTAAAAACCTTAGGTCAACCATTTTCATCTGTATGTCACGTTCAGACACTTTCTTTTGTACCCTGCAGTTTTATAGTCTCCTTGTTCATTTGGATCTGATCTGAATCTATCTGATAAGTAACCTGAGGAAGAGTGCCAAAGAGCAAATTGACTGTGATTTGCTGCAACTGTGGGTTAAAAATCAATACTATCCAGAGGAAAAAAGAAAGGGCAGGCTTCTTTGTAGTGGGCAATAGGCCTATATTTAAAATCTAGGGTTGGCAGGGCTTGCTATATGCAAGAGATCCAAATTTCTGAAAGAAAGATTTAAAAAATACATCATAGTGCGTTCAGTGGGTCTCATTTCTAAATGTGCAACACGGCCCACTGAACTCAGGTGCTTGAGCCAAAGGCTTCCTGAAATTCACACAACCATGTCCAAATGCAACTTCAGTTTTGTAGTTAATGGAAAAGATATAGAGAGATTAATATCTTTTCGAGGGGAAAAAACTTAGAACAGTCAATGAACAATTTTGCCACAACCACTTTTACACAACACACTAAGTTCAAAATTGTGTCTGCAGTTTCATTATATTTAAGAAACAAAACAGACTAAATTATTTTCCTAAGGTGTGGAATTCTCAAAGTACAGCTTGTATATTGTTTATGCAAAAGGGCTTCTTGGTTTTGAATATACTTCCCCTTCAAGCTTACAAAATTTGCCTAAAGCACTGAACAAGCTCTTATGAATAGGAGATGATAAAAGCAGCCCCACAAGGAAACACAGTGAAGGGTTCCTTCCTCCCCATAAAAATTGCTCTTTTCTATAAAAGAATACATGGCTACAGGCATGAAATTGCAAAATTGTACACATGACAAACTTGAAAAGACGTAAAGATTATTTTAGCATGGCTGGTAAAGTGGAACATGTAAAGATTGGTACTTAGCTTAATGCTAGGGGCTAACTTTGTGAAGTCAGCTGTTGGCACCAAGAGAAACATTTGTGTATTTTTACGGATTCTACAAGTATGATATATTAAGATCTTAACGAATGAAAAATACTAGCTGATCTGAGCAAAACCACACTAGATTATTTCAAGCCTTTCCAGTTCCCAAGTGGTGGTCCTTTTTATTCTCTAATACTTCTACTTTCAGTAGCATTCATTGTGTCCTTTGCTTTCAATAGTACTCAATTGCCAGCATCCACATACAATCCAGCTTCAACTAAAATTTTCAGATATGTTTTTGTCTGCCTTATCTGAACATTGCCCTTCCTGAAGCACCTGTTTTGAATTGGAACTATTCCCACGTTCTTGTGCTTTATTCCAGCATGAATTATGGCTGTGCTTTTGCAATACCTTATTTTCAGGAGTTTGCGTGTCATGCTGTATACCACATTAGTGAATTGATTTTGCTGAAAAATGACCTGGCAAAAATGAGTTCTTTTTAAGTGAACTCAGTCTGATTCACTGTGAGGCCACACAAAGAGTTGTGTTGGCACAGCTTCAAAGTGGCATGCCATGCTGTGGGAACAGAGCAGTGAAGGTCCAGGAGTATTTGAAGCTAGTGTCAGCCTCCCCCCACACCCCATATACAATGTGCTATGTAAGCACAGCCAATTCCTTTATTTTAATCCAGCAATAGTGCTGTGTGTTTTGTCTCATCTGTTCCATCTGCTCCTTCCATTGTTTACTTCCCTGATGTCCACATTTCCCTTTTATCACCTCTCCACACTCTCAGGTTTTCTCCCCAGAATAAATCCACTTCTATGAAATACACTGGCTGACATCCGTATGCAAATTTCTGCAAACTCACTAAAAGTACATTATTCAAATAGCCTCTGGTGCTCTCTACTGTGTTAAGCAGATGAAGACAGAAACAAAAAAGACAAAATACCTATATTTGCATTAGCATTTTGCACATTCATTTGTTAAAGACTTGGTGCTAACCCTATCTAAACCAAAGCACAATCCACTCCCCTAGAAACTAATGGGAACACTCCTGCAAATATTTGATTTGCTTTGCATCCTTGTGCCCTGGCAATTACAGGAAGGATCAGAGGCGTGAGAAATGTTAAAACAAAGCCTACGCCGGCTCAGTAACAAGGTTCTCTTCCCATACATCTTTTTATAGCTTGCTGCTGTTGATGGGGTTTTTAAAATAATTTCTTCCTCCTCTGACATTTTGTTCTGATTATTGACTATACACAGATATGGTAAAGAGGAATTACTTGAAATAACATTCTATAACAACTGCTGTTCTAGAAAGGAAACTGACAACACTGATGTTTTTGAAAGCTCCTAGTGGGGCCAGTTCACATAAATATATCTGTAAACTTAACCCAAACTTTTATTTTACTAGGCCACTTCTATGCTTCACTTCTTTGCGTGATTTTGCTTCAAATTCCTTGTTTCTATTAATGTTTGACCCTGTTTGGCCCTGTGTCTGCAAACTCGTAAAATCTCCAGTTAGTGAACACATTCCCAAGGTTGCCGTCAACCTCAACTAGCCTCTCTGTCCTAGTCAAAGTATGGAGAAACCTTCCCATAGGTTATTTGCTGTGTGCTTGTTGCATCCCTACAGCTCTCATCTCTGGCAGTTAATGACTTTTCTTAGCCCTCCTGTCTGAACAGGAGAGAAGTGTAGTGTACTACAGCTCAAGTTGCACTTGTGGTGACAGTCACATTTCTTTTGTGCCCTTTTTCTATTTGTGCAGTTCTCAAAGATTCACTTGCTACAGGCATTACAAAGCCCTATGCAGGACAGCTGGCCACGATTTCTGCTGGTGTATTTCACCATTCCTAGGTCTTTATGCTTTATTTAGCAATTCCTTGGCAATCATGGCAGATGATTCCGCTTTGTCCTTAGGCTGTGATGCAGAAATGTTACATGCATCATTACCAGAATCTGAATGTGCTAATTCCTGAAAAATGTTTTCCAAAGCTGCAACATAAATACAAGCAAGATAATGTGTGTAGTTGCACATAAATGTATATACATCAGTCTCTCACACAGATAGGTATGCACTTATTTTCCCTAACAAATACTCCTTTTTGTCTCACATCATATATTTATATTCCCATGACAGATTTAGATATTTTTCCCTTTCTGGATGCTATTTAATGCCTTCTCATACCTCCCCTTCTCTGTTGCATTTACTCTTGATTAAAATATTGGCTTTGTTTCTTCACACTTAAATGTACGCACTAGTTAGTGTCTATCCAATTCGTCGTTGGAGCACATGCTGAAATTGAATGTGAATGCAGTCTTTACTCTGCCCTTCATGTCTCTACCCTTCACTTCTCTGGTTTTCTTTATTCTGATCCCCTGTTTCTGCTTTGTTCTTCACATCTATTATATTTTAATTCAAAACAGGACTGAAAACATGGGTACTACTGGAAGCAAGTAATTCCATGGCACTGTTGCTGGCACTGGCCCAGTAAACTCACTGATGCAATTTTCCTTGAGTGAGTACTTGCACTAAAGTCAGTAGGAGCATTTCCATTAGTAAAGTTACATAACCATATGTGTATCTTAAGGATCAGAGCTGCAGATGCATATCCAGCTCTCAGGGTTGTGATAAAATGCAGGTTAAGGTCAAGTTCTCTGGGTCACAATATACAGACTCCATCACAATAGAGGACTGTGGCCTGTTTGCTTTACTTGTTCCCTAACCAGTGGTATAAGGATTTCATTCTTTCCAAGGAAGTATTTCTCTGAGTGTGGTTACTATTGTGTCCCTGGGCAGCCTTGTTATCATTCTTCCCTTGAGCCTGTTACTTGCTGTCCTAGCCACAAATATAAAGAACACATCTTTCCTATCATCCTTTTGCACTGGTACGCTACTACATTCTCCTTTTCCATTCCTGCAGTCTTCCCTGCTTTTCGTTACACAATTCTAATTTGCTCAAGCTTTGCTTCTCTTTTAGTGCAAGGTCTCTGTCTGTTCTTGTTGCTCACACTCAAACCTTCTCCAGCAGGTCCGTAATTCTCTTGAAACCTGGCACCCAAACAGAATATTGCAGCTAAAGCTGTTCTGACGAACAGCTGAGTGACTTCACAGAGGCTGTCCTGTTTATACTGTCCTGTATGGCATTTCTCTCCTGCAAGAGCAGCACAGCATTGCTCACGTATGTTTGCTCTGCAACCCTTAGATCCTTTCCAACAGGATTGCAGTTTAGCCAATGGTATCCCATTACATGTGTTGGAAGCTGATTGTTCCTGCTCAAGCAAAGTTTATTGCATTTGTTGCAGTTTCCTCCTTACCGTTCAGTTATACCATTACTGCAAGCTCTCTCTTTTTCTGACCAATAGTTAAAGCTCACTTTTCATTAGGATTGCTAGCTCAGGCAGCACAGTAATTGGTTTATTTTTCTTTTGCTCCACATCAAAGCTTCCTTTAAAGTTTATAAACCAATGGATTTGCTCCATCTGCCACTGAAGCTAAGGGGGCGCTTTGCGACTGATTTAACATCAACAATACTAGGCCTACTGCGTTACTATATTTAATCATTTCACCTACATCTTTCAATGTACTCCTTGAGTGGGTGGAGGAATCTGATAAGTGATTAAAAGTCAGGGTGTGTCCCAGCCTGCTGATCAGCATACTAGTATGGAGGAGAATTCTTACTACTGCTGAGTCCTAAGAGCTAATGACTACCATACGCCTACTCTCTTAAATCGAACCATTACCTTGAAGACAACAATTGAGGTCAAGCCATCCCTTGACTGGGTCCATTTTCATAAGATATGTTTGAAAGGCACAAATTTGACCTCTCTTCCTTCCATGGACACAGCCTAACCCTAATTAAAATCTAAAGGAAGGATGAAACAGACCCACATTCTTGTCACCCATCTGGTGAACCATCTGTCACTTGTTACCACACAAGGAAGAAGAGCTGCACATTCACAGTGCAGCAGTAACAACAGCTGGAAAGAGCCTGTGGAAAGCCGGGGGAAAGAGCAAGAGAAATTGTAGGGGAAGAGGAGCGGTGAGGAAACAGAGACAGGGGGGAGAATAGTCCAGAAAGGATTGTACACAGGTGTCAAAATGTTCCTCTAGTTCTGATCTCATCACTTTTTTCTGGATAAATCCTTCAGGAAAGAATCTCTGCAGGGATCCCCCTTGCAGAGTTTACCTACAGCCATCTCAACTGCCTCCCTGCCAATCTCCTACACCCCAGAGATCTAGAATACTCAAATAAGAAGTTAGGACCATCCCAAATGCAGGACTAAACAGAATTAGGACCTGCAAATTCCAGTGTCACAAGCACTGGTTGTACAATGGTACAATTCTAACAGCTCTCGTTTACGAGGTTAAAGAAATAATGATTCATGACACTGGCTGACACCTGGAATGATTTAATCAGGCCATCCCTAATGTAAATGACATTGACTCACCTTTCCAGATGTAGGTGGAACTGGCAATTGTCTTTTTCCTCATAATTGTCCTAACTTGCTTTGCTAGTTAGAAATAGTTTTCTAGGTTATATTTCAAATCTGGTAATCATTAGAGGTACATTCTTTCCATAGATGATTGTATTCATAGTCAATGGGAACATCTAGGACAGAATCTGACCTACAAACTTAAATATGTAGCAGCAGACTAGATCGAAAAATCTGTACTTAAGTCTGAACCAGAAGTAAACTAAGATTGCTCGATCTATACATATGTACACAAAAATTAAAATATGAATGCACACATTGGAGCAGGAAAGATTTTTGGTGACTTTTTTTTTCCCCCTTCCCCTTAAGTATTTCTGATTGCTTGCCTTCAAGTAATCTTTTAATAAATTTAATACAATGGCATTCTCACAGATAATGGAGGGGAAAAAATTAAATATTAGGATAAAAAAAGTTGGAATTTTCTAAAAGGTTTAACAGAAAACAGTAATGGAAAGGGAAAAAATGATGGAAGTACTGGTCATCCCCCACTGGTTTTTCATCCAGCTGTGTTTATAGCCTTCGTCTCTTCTTTGCTTGCCTCCCTACCTTTCCTGTCATCCAAAAAGTGCTTAGACCACGCTCCTCTTTCTGGCTATCTGCCTATTCTTTCCCAAGGCATGGACTTATTCCAGACCCTTGCAATTAAACAATACTCTATGGTGTTACAGTGATGCAAGCTGACTGTAGTTAAGCTGACTGCAGTGGAATGTCGTGACTTTGACCACAAAGATTTGACCCAATTACTGTGACCTGACACACTTGCAATCTAGTACAGCCTGAAGTCTCAAAGCAATAGCCCCTGAAACCACTAGAGACTTATGTGAAAGCTGGAACCAAGCAGAACAAGACTGAATTAAACCCAGGAGAAAGGAACTCCAGAAAACTGTCATTATATTACATAGTTTGTTAATACATGCTTACTTTGCTTGTTAGAGGATGTTGGGTGAGATATCGACATGCTTTTTAAGAACAGAAGTCTTAACAATCCAGGAAGAAATGACAGAGCTGGCTCTATCCTCTTCTCAATATATATTCAAATATTAGGGACATAATGCAGCTTGTGTGCTGACTGATCAGTACGTAGTGAAGCTCCACTGCAGTGCAAAGTGGTGGTAAAGCGACTTGCAGTACCTGAACAGATCTACTCAGTGTTCTGTGATTCTGCTCCTAGCAGTGAGGGGTTACACTGCAGTAGCCGAGACAGCTATAGAGGAAGGTAACGAAACATTTAACGTGGTCAGCCTTTCTGCTTAAGAACCACATCTGCAAACCTTATGCAGCAGGGTTTTTCTGATGATTTTGCAACATTCATAACATAAGGAACTCCTGGTTTTGTTTTTTCCACTTGTATGGTATCTATAGAGCAGCCTTTAATATCTTCTTCCACACGCCCTTTAAATACCAACGCAACATTTCCTTGCTCCGTTAGCACCACTGAGTGGAACATTGCACTGACATGAAACATTCATACCTATACATTACTGCAATCATACTGAAAGTCATCGTATTTATTCTTTGGAAGTCAAACAACAAGTAGAAGATAAAGCAAGAAAAACTGTCAAAGTGTCAAATCTTACTAAAAACAAACAAAAAAGCTACTTGGCATTGCTCATTGGCTTTGTCTGTAAAAGATCCTGAAAGCTGCATGCAAAAACTTAGGAAATATCACTCCATAATAGTCCAGGATCTCATCTAGTGTAGATTTTCAGCTCCATATAGGGCTCCACTATATTCTTGCATGGATACCATTCAGAATCCTGCATAATTTTTGGACTTGTTTTGCCATTCTGTCAGTACCACTTTTCTGCTCTTGATGCTGGAAGACTTCCTGGCTTGGAATATGCACACAAGAACAGCTGTAGAAGATCATAACAAATTCCATTTAGCTCTGTATCCCATCACAGACAGCAGCCTGCAGGGATGCTGAAGAAGTGGTATAAGAACAGGATGGAAAGATGAAGTAATACTTCCCCAAAATAAGTTCTCAGTCTCTAATGTCATGGTTCAGAGACTGTTTGATTAACAAAAAAGGAAAGGAGTAGTGTCCTGTGCAGTGCCAGTTACCAGCTGCCTTCCTCACTTTCCAGTCTTACAAAAGCTTCTGAACAAACCTTCTGTTGCTGCATCTTATCTATTTTTGTCTCCTTCATTGTTGTTCACCACCACTGAGAACCAGAATTCCTAAACTGAAAAATCAAATAATGTGCTACTTCTGGAAAAAAAATTTATCCAAATACAAGAATATTCGTTATAAATCTCAGCAGCTCAGTGTCTTTATTCCAAAAGAGAAGTCATGGATAACCACATGATCAAATTTTAGAAGCTAGGATCTAGAACTAGACTTAAAATTCACCCTTTGGAGCCTATCTATAAGGCCAAATTAACCATCAGATTACTCTGTAAATTGCTATCTATTCCATGTTCATTGCTTGTGTGTAGGTATAAATAAATGTGTACGATCTAGGACAGCGATGAATAGTGACTAAATGTACCCTGGAAATTCAGCCCTGAACACTTTTTTCTAATCAAATCCTTTGTTCTGTCAGCAAATTCCCAGAAGTGATTTCTGTACTTTAGAATAGGCAAAATGTGTTATTACGACTCTGCATTAACTATTTTTTCGCAGAATACCGTCTTCTGTGCTCTTAGGAGATAAAGCTGCATCTCCAGTGGAAAAGTGGACTCAAACAAAAAAGTGGGCTTTGCCGTGACTACCATTGTTGATAATCCAAATGAAATTCCTTTAGGTAAGATTCTTAACTGGACTAGTCTGATATCCTAGTGTTCAGAATAAACACCTAATTCTCCCCAGAAGTGACTAGCATGCAGGCAGGGAGAAGAACGAGAACAGCATCTTTAAAGCAGTGATCTCTGACAGAAGTTTAAGGGGTGGATACAGAGGTGTGGAATAGATGTAGGGGAAACAAATCATGAGTGGGTCCATAACCACTTTTCAGAGGCAGATCAGAGAAAAAAGGCAACTCCAAACAACGTTTTCACAGAAAACAAAAAAAGAGAAAAAAATACAGAGGCAGCAGTGGTGAATCAGCCAGGATACGGGCTCCCAAGAGACTTCCCAGCCCAAGTGAACAGCTGCAGAGCTTGCTCCCTCTACTGGAGCATCCTAATAGACCCACAAAAGACTTGCTGGTTTGGCCCACTTTTAAGTCCACAGCAGATCTCTTGGACCAGGGCATAAACATTAATGCAGGGTTGATTACCATTGTTGGCTTACTATCACAAGGACTTTTTTTAAGGACTGAATATGAACTTTAATATGCAGATGAAGGCAGAGGGGAGAGAGCTATTTCATTGCTTTTGTTTCAAAAAGAAACAAAATAAGGCATACAAATTGAAAACTGTATTTTTCAAGTCATACTTGTGTCAGTTCAGTCAAACTGGAACATTAGGAAAAGCAAGCAGACCTTTTCAGTCTATCATATAATGCAGAAGAACAACTCTTGTTATATGACCTTTGCTCTAGGACAGATTACTCGCCATCATTCCTGTAGCCGCATATAGAGAAAACCACCTGCCTTTTTGAACTGTATGTTCTTGTTGAGTACAGCCTGGCCTTAAATACTTTGGCTTATGAATAAATAGCCTATTCCTACAGCAAACAGACTAAACCTCTCCTAAAGTATTTTCAGACTAATACAATGTCATCACTTAGTTATTTAGTGTTCACGTTGGATAATGTAAGTCATAGTAGCATGATGCATAGCAACATCAAGAAACTGTGACTCAGACGTGCACTGACACAGCTCTACTCTTGCTTGCAATAGTTTATGGCTGAGGCTCCTCTTTCTCTCTTGTAGAATTAGGGTCACCTTTGGGCTCCGAGACACCCTACGTGACTTTGGACAGATTGCAGGATCTTGCACCTTGCAACTCAGCTTTCTGTCTAATAAGTGAGAGTTGAGAGCATCTTACTCCTTCTTGTCTTTTTATAATTAAAGTTACATAGCTTTGATGTGGAATCTGCCTCCTCCTGTATATAACATCCAACATTTGGTACAAACATCTCCAATTTTAGCTGAACCTTACAAGCATAATAGTAAGAGAGTAAAATATTTTACTGAAAACTCATCTAGATGTAAATTAATGGATTTTGTGGCCTCTTCAGTTTAAACAGCTTCTCATTTTCCAGTTTTCTGTCATCTCAGTGAACACCTTGGTCTACTGGTTCAAACAAATTCAATGGAGGAAATGGAAACCAAGCTCTGCAGCAGTGACAAAGAGGAAGCTTTCAAAAGAGAGCTACCATACTGCATAGGAGAAATAGATTTCACAGCTTCTGGGAAGAAACGTGGAAAGGTACAGAACTGAAGAGTTTTAACCCTTTAACACTATTGCTGTTGTTCAGCTGTTACTTCTTAGCATTAAGCATAGAGACTGTAATAGTGAAGGTCCATGTGCCACAGTGTGAGGTACCACATTGTACTGAAAGTGGGGACCGTACCTTCCTGAACATGAATGTGATTTAAAATAAGGCCTATTAATATACAGAAATCAATCACTTGACTTGCACTGACATGCTACAAGTACAGTTGATCACTTTTTCTTTAAAAAAAATAAAATCATGTGCCCAGCTTCCTACATTTTGCATCATTTCCCTGTTTTAACCGCTTTCTGCCAAAAATTAATGACTATGGATTTCAACATTTTAAACATAGTTTTGAGCCATTTCAAGACTCACCTTAAAGTTCTCTCTCTCTCTATTCTGCTAATATGTAGAGAAGGATGTACATGGATAGACCCACCTCCTCACTAAATACATTAGTGTTAAGAGCAGAAGGAATTCCTAGGATCAGAAATATGCATTAAGATTTTGTTTCATCATAAAGTCCTAAGCACAAAGCCAAAATATATACAGAATGGGAAGAAGCAATAGATTCATGTATCACGTCCTTGAAAAACAGACATGAAATCAGGCATATATTTCAGCTAGTGCAGAAACAAGAAACGCCTAAGAAATTTGTTGACTTTGCTAAACTGCCATGGAACTGAAGGCAGTTCAAGAGGAATAGCAGCATTAAAGGAGAGCACAATTATGTCGGTCTGCAACACAGAATTAACCCATGGAACTCATCCAATTAGTAGATGACACTTGTACAGAAGCCTGCTAAATTAATCTTTGTATTTCGTTTTCTGTCAGGTCTTGCTCAAATAAGTTTTTCTTAAATAACCAAATTGATGATAAATTTCTCTCTGCATTCACCAGGAGCAATATCTCTACTGTATCCTACTGTTCCATTGTTATTCAGTGGGTTTTTTTGTTTTGTTTGTTGAAGTTTATTAAGGTCCCGAGTACCATTCATCCTGGACTTATATTTGAAGTTATGCTCAACAAATGGAAGCTACCTGCTCCCAATTTGGTTGTCTCTTTAGTAGGGGAAGAAGAAAATTTCCAGATGAAGCCTTGGCTACGGGATACCTTAAAAAAAGGACTTACAAAGGCAGCTCAAAGCACAGGTTAGTGCTTTAGGCTTTAAAGAAGGAATTTATATTCCTACTGGATTCTCACACTTAGCATCCAGTGATCTTTTAATGCCAATGGGCCTGCTCACATGACTATTTTTGGAAGTTCAAAGCTTTGCTGAATGCAACCTATAAGCTGTATTTAAATAGCTTTGAAAATGAAAGTTATTGTATTAGAAACAGCAAAAGTCAGTTATTTCAAACCAAATTACTCTAGGCAACCATTCCTGAAGTGTGAAATTACCTGACATTATTCCCTCAGAGGTGACACTAGAAAGATGGCATGAGATAGGACCAAATACATTGTCCCTCTTTGATGCCATAGCAAAATAATTCTTAAGAGAGCATAGCAATTTAACTTCAACAAGAGTGAATTTAGGTCAAAAATAAGAATTCTTGTGTTCTCCATTCTCACTTTTTAGCTACTAGTCAAAATCATGTTACAATAGCTTTTATTTTTTGAAGGCTGTTTTCTTCAAATCTAAGAGTTGAACAGATTTTGTTAGTAAAACAGCCTATGATTAGACTGAAGTTTAAACAAAAAGACCTTGGTGATGTGTAACACAAAATAAGTCAACAAAAGCATTTAAAACCAAAACCAGACCAATCAATGTCTGGGAACATTCATGGAAGTGGCTTTCATTTAAGATGACAATTTTTTTCCCCCGTAGCTTTATGAAAACACCTGGAAAACAAACTGAAAAATATCTGTAAGCATTTCACAGCAAGCTCTTGGTTTAGCGTTACTGGTCCAGACGAGATTGTAACAGTTTTGCTTTTTGTAATGAAACAGCCCAGTACCAAAGCTCTTTTTGGTACTTTTGTACCACGTAGATATTCTCTATCTCCATCTGCCTTCTATACTTAAGACTGGATGGCATCAAAATCTCCAGTTCCTTTGTGTTACATATTTGAAAAAGGTTGGTTAGCTGTTTACCTAGGGTTCTCCAAATGCTTTGTCACTATAACAATACTGCTGTAAATCCTACTCTCCTGAAGAATTCCCTCTCAAACGCACACAGTAACAAAAGAAAGAGAATACCAGATTAGGCAGGTTATGCCCAAGCTCTTCTGCTACCAGCTGATTGCATGGGACCGTTCAGTCCTCAGTTCAAGCCAACAACTTCCTCCACCCCGTCCCTTTGCTCTTCCTCCTCCCCGTCCCTTTGCTCTTCCTCCTGCAACAATCAGACCTGCTTGGTATAGTGATGTTTCTGTTCATATTCAGACAGTAAGTGACTCTAGACTGGACACAGCATTCTTGATGGGCGTATTGACATCAGAGTAAAGATGGTAATATTGCATCACATCATACATGAAGCACGTTTGCTTGGGCATATATTTTCTTCTTGTTTTCCTTCAAGTCTTACATACTCTGTATGTTTTTTAATTCTAGAAGTTACAGTCCATCAAGACCTATCTACAGCTTATCTATCTAAAAAATCCCTTAAATCTAGTACTGCAAGTAACGTTGCTTGACACACAAACATGTTCAATTACAGAGAAATTATCTATTTTTTAAAAATAATTTCAGGTGCCTGGATTTTTACCAGTGCTTTACGTGTAGGAATAACAAGACTCTTAGTGCAAGCAGTCCGAGATCATGCACTGGCTAGTACTTCATCCACAGTAAGAGTGATTGCCATAGGAATAACATCACTTGGAAAAATTCAGCACAGAGAAATTCTGGACAACACAAAGGTATTTTTCACTTATTCTACTTGTGAGACACGATTGTTCAGAAGTAAGCTGCAACTTTACAAAATTTGGAAGTAGTAGGCAGAACAACCTTGATCTAACTTAAAAATAAAAGTGGGGTTTAAGGTGTGTTTTGAGGGAAAACAGAAATAAAGAGCAGGAAAAACTGTTAGACCCTAACGGTTCTGTGCCATGCACGCTCAGTGTACTTGGCAGCAATTCTGCAAATATCCAGCAGGTGACAGCATTAGACATCAGCTCAGCCACCAGAGTAAGAATGAATGTTGGGAAACAATCATGCATCATAAGGTACCCTTCAATATTTTTTCCCTTGTCCACTTATTGCAGAAGCACTTACTCAAAGCTATTTCATAAATACTGTAAAGAGTATATTTTCTAGTATGGAACACATGCCATAAATATTTCAAGACCAAGTTTTCTTAAGTAGTCATTGAGTTGGTATCAAATACGCAAAAACTTGCTCAACACACCAGGCCAAAAATGCTAGCCATGCAGGATTTCGTCTAGTTTTTGGGAGCTCTAGGGACTTCACAGTTCAGGTCAAAACAATCAAAGTTCTTGGCAGTGTGTGTGTGTGTGTGTGTGTGAATATATATACACACACACACAAAAATATAAAAAGCCTGACCCAACAAAACAGTTGCTGAAAATGTCACGACAAGTTGATGCTGAATTGACCTGGAGGCAGAGGAAAAAAAAAAATAAATTATGGCATGACCTTCTTGTCACTGGATATACAGTCTGTCTTAAGCAGTAAAGTAGGTGTGTAATGACAATGAATGACAGTTCCTCTGTGCTACTTCACTTCCCTGCAGAAGCTAAGAAACAAGTGACAAACACAACCCTTTGAACTTGTACGTAGCTGTTCTCTAAGATAGGCCAGCACGTACCAGCTAGCACCTGGGAGACTGCCAGACCATATCAGCAATTTATTGTCATTGGGTTTCCCCTTTTTCCATCCTTTTTGCTGAGGACAGCTACCTCTGTGCTCTGCCAGGTGGGATTCTTTAGCTGGAAGACTTTAACCTATTTGTGTGGCTGAACTGGTCCGAAATGACCTGAGAGGAAAGAATTCCGTTCATTGCGGTTTTGAATTTTGTTCAGGAACGTTGCTTTGGCAAATGCAAACTAACTATTTCACCTCCCTCACAGGCTAAGTCATCAAAATGCAACTGGATCTTTCCCAACCAGCAGCTACAGCACTGGTCTTTTTATTGCGTTAGATTTTCTCCCCCTTGACTATTCTTTGTCAAGGAATATTTCATGTAGAATGTTCCTGACCCTTTGACTTCTGGCACTGCTTCCACCCAAAGACATTCTGGATTTCAGTCAGTAACTTTAAGACAAAGGAACTATAGACAGGGATGTTGATCTAAACCCAGTTCTCTTTATACTTGGCACTAACACAAGCAGCTTGTTGTATAAAGTAGAGCTAACAATCCACACTAGCAAGGAGAAAAACAAGCCCTGAAATCAGTGCATCCCTCCCATCTCTTCTGTGTTAATGGTATGCTTTAAACATCATTGAAAGATCACTTCCATATTTTCAGAGAATAAACAGGAAAATCCCCGAGGGCCTTTTTCAATTGGTTGCTGTGCCTCCGGGTCCTAATGAAAGGCCAGATCTTTGGCAAGTAGGCTTAATGTTACATGGCAGCAGAATATAGTCACACCCTCTGTCAAAACAAAATTTGAAGGCAAATTAATTGTGTCAAGAAGCTTTCCCCAACAAATGAGACACAGAGAGAAGGAGGTAAAACAAATTTGTGGCACTTGCTGTTCGTAAAGGACATGCAAATACACTGCTTTTTTTTCCCCTGGAACAGCCTCTGATGTTCCTGCTCTTCCCAGAGCTGCTGACAGGGAAAAGTCATCGAAACACACCCAATTATAGCCTTTTTTACCTTGCTTTGAAGGAGATTTCTCTTTCCAGTTTGACTGTATGCAGCTTCAGCTCAGAAAGCCACTTAGGGGCATGCTATGCAGTGTGCTCAAGCCTTCTACCCGCAGCCTGAAGGAGCTTGTCCTCTGGGTTACTTAATGGTTTTATGCATTAGTAGTGCTTCTACAAGCTCCTGGTGCTACATTCACTGCCTCTCGAACATCAGCCCTAGCCTTGGCTGTGGAGAAGAACATGGATAACCCCTGGTTTGGACTTCCCCCAGGATTCAACTGGGCACCTGCTCTTCCTAGCAGACACTGCCAAAAGCTGAGATTAAGAAAGAAAGGCTCCACATAAGATCTGGCTCTTGGAAACCAGAACATAAATCTCTCTGCCATACCTTAATGACAACTAGGTTACTTGCATAGTTACACTGCTATGTCTGGAAAGGCTTTAACACCTGTCTGTGTCCACAAAATCAGTGGGACGAAAAATGCGATACACAGGCACAATAGCCAAGCTGACAGAGTTTTGTTCATCAACTCAAAGGCTGCAGGAGCTGGAAAAGAGGCATAATAGAAGGAAATGCAGATTTTACACAGTTTCTTTAATCTGGATTACTTGCAACAGGACAGTGATTATGAAGATGAAAAAGAAGAATAACCAGGCACTTACAGCCTGGCTTGCAGCTAGGAATGATATATCAAAGTGGATGTGCAACAGTGGGAGAGAAAGGTTTATTAAGGAAGTAAGGGGAGCTTGAAAAAGTGTGTGTATAGAAGACCGTATGTAGCGCAATCCTTAGAACAAAGGACTATAACAGGGGTTCTGTTTTACCCAGACAGTGATTGTATGCAAAAATTCATTAATAAATAATTTAAAGATATAATACTGCTCACCCAAAATAAAAGATAATAAGATCCCACTTTCTAAATTCCACCTGTCACTCACTATTTTAGAATACAATTCCCAAACTGAGAATAACCATTAGACCTCATATAACCCTGCCAATTAAATAAAGCTGCATTTAAATTGACATGAACTTATAGCGGGCCAACTTATCTGCTGGACTAAACATGGACAAAACACTACTGAAATAGGTTTGTCCCTGTTTATACTGGCTGAGACTTTAGCCCTCTGATACATTACAGCTGCATCCACAATTATCAGGCCTCATGGCCTCTTTCCATTTGTGTGACAAATATTTCCAAAACCTCTGAATGAACACCTACATTCCAGAGATGATGGCTGGTGTCACTATATTTTGTAGAGCCCAAGAGGGAAACTTCAAGGACTCCAGCTTTCAGTCCTGTCAAATCTGGCACCTTTCAGAAGGAACACGTTCTCCTTCTTTACCCTTTTCAAAGAGCCTATTCAAGCATCTCAAAGGTGGTGTGCTATGTCATGGTGCAGGTAAAACAAAAATGGAGATGAAGGTCATAAAAACATGGACTGTGTTCTGTAGAGAACACTAACATCTCTCCTCCTCTCTCTAGAATGGAAGTCTTGTACACTACCAATCAGATGATAATATCCAAGGCCCACTGTATTCCCTGGACCACAACCATTCCCATTTTATTTTGGTGGATCCTGTAACACTAGATGAGCCAGATGGAACCACTAAGCTACGTCTCACCTTGGAAAAGCATATTTCAGAACAGCGTACTGGATATGGTGGTAAGTAGACTTTATATAGGCATGCTAACTGGAATAGTACTGATATTACAGTGATACTTGTGGGCCTCTGGCCTTACCAAACGCAAGTCCAACTGGACAATCACCTACATAGGCAAGATCAAGTAAACACATTCGTCATTATGTGAGAGGCAGAACTAAGGTGACTTCTGAAGTTGAGGAAGCTGCTCTTTGAACCAAAAATCCTGACTGTCACTGCATCTCCTTAAATATAGTTCAAAGCTTATCTTCAAAGCATAGCTGAAATTGCCTTAAAACACAACAAGTGGAAAATGAATCCAGCTTTAAGTGCTTAACCAGTGGCTCTAAGAGATGCATGTTCATTGTCGTATACTTTTATCCCCTCTTGCACACAGGGTCTTGAACTGCTCCCACACTGGAAGACAAGACTTGTGCCAAAGCCCTCTGAGATAGTTTAAGCCATATTTGTTGCAGGATAAAAATCTTATCCTGGGTAAACAATGTAGCATCTAATGGCCATCTAAATTTAGGTAACCTTTGCCTATAATGAGAACTGAGTATTGGGCAGGCCTCCTACTGCTATTTGTAGAAAGAATTCAGTTGTAGTGCTAATACAATTACTTTTACCTTTCCTTCGTTTCTGTAATATCTGCAGTGCTAGCACAGCTGAAACAGAAGGGAGAGCTCACTTACTTGCACTTTTATGCAGCAATGGAATATTCAGTTACATAGCCCCTAGTGTGGTTGCACAGATGGACCTGAGAGCATGACCACACCCAAAGAATGCTTATCTGATGACTCAGACAGGAAAGACCACAGGTGGACTGCAACGGTAGGCTGAGGTTGCAGTGCTGAGAATTGGAAAGGAGCCTCTTTCTGCTTGCAAACAAAATCTGATTGAACAAATCTCAGTGGAACAATTTTCTGTCAAAAAATGCTGATTCATTTGACAAATATTTCACTGGAACACACTGAATTCAGTGATATCTTCTATAAACAAAACCAATGTCGTTCATTTAAGCTTATTTATATTCAAGCTATGTGACTTTACTGAAGTAAAACACTTTAATAAGGACATGCAGAATTTCCCTATTTAAAAAAAATACCTAGAAGTCACTCAGAGTAAATTTTTGATATGCTGAATATTCTTTGCAATTAAGGACTTCCCACCTTCCCAGCATAAAGTCAGAATCCCCCACCCCTCCTCCAGCTAAATTTTATCTAAATCTATGGTAAATGAAGAATATTTGAAGCCATGAACATATCTTGAGGAACCTGTAGTCACAGAGGTCACTCTTCAAACTAAAACATCACCTTATAGAGGTATGGCAATGCTAGGCCATTAACTAAAACAAATGATATTACTTACCAATCATGTCCTGGCTACAGCTCAGTTCTACCTTGTCTCTGTAGTTATCCCATAACACATCCAACAAGTAGTAAGTGGCAATCTGTACGCTGCTCTGGGAGACAAAGGGAAACATCAGAAAATTGTTTGAACCAAATACCTTTTATCTTCTAACTGAAAGAGGCATTCATCTCATGACACTATGGTTTTAACTGAGCTCTTTTAGGGCAATCTATAGTCACCTTTGGGTTACAGAGTTCAGCATTTACAGTATAAACCAGCTAGAAATAAGTGGGCCCCTATGGGAGGATGGCTAAGGACAGGGATGCCTACATTGTTTCTTCCTCTGCTGCCGTGACATGTTAAATATTTCATTAGCATTTCTTTTAAATATTTAAAGATTATGTTATTAATAATCACCAGAATAGACTGTGCTGAATGAAATTTCAACCTGTTTAAGCAGAGTAATAAAGAGTATATGGTTCCTATCAACTCACATCTCACCCTAGCTGGTCTACACAGTCAGCCTCTTCATATTCTTAAATTCTGCTTTTATCAGCCTTTTCTCCTGGATTCCACTACACCTTCCTGCACATACTAGGCACATACATAACACCTGGGACAAACTAACAGCTTTTCACTTCGAACTGTATCTTAATATAAATAATGGTACCTGCCTCTCTGAAAATCTAACAATCTTGTCTTGCACCCTAACGTCACTCCATTACTTCACTATCTGACCACCTTGCAGTAAAGAAATGACTTAAAAAGTCAACAGTGCTATGACATACAGAAGTGCTAATATCCATATTTTGCAGCTGAGGTGTACTGAGCCAAGAACAGACTGGACTGCTTGCCAGGGATCATGCAAGACGTCCAAGGCAAAGGTGCCTTCATCCTGAACCTTAGACTAGGACCTTATCTGCTAGGTCACAGTGTTATTCTCTTCCTTTGCTACCTGCTTCTGCAATTGCCTGCCTTCTGCAGGCTCACGTTCTGCTAGGTACGAAATGAGCACATAACAGAAGTATTTTCAAGGGGTCGGCAAAAACACAATAGTTTTGTGAAAGCTGTTAACTTTTTAAAAATTAAACCATCTATTTCACAGGAATGGGTAGCATTGAGATCCCTGTGCTTTGCTTACTGGTAAATGGAGGACCAGGTACACTTGAGGTAAGAAGCTGTTTGCAACTTTAGAAAAATAAATTAACTGGTGTAAAACAATTAATGGAAAATTTGGCTGGATGACAAACACATGTATTGGCACTTTCCATAAAATCAAAATTCATATCTATACACCATTAAGAAATGAATTCTGTTAATATTAAATTTGGCAGTATTTGTTTGGGAGAAATATTTCCTTTTGAATAGGCAATAACTGATCTATAAACCATCTATAAATTCCATAGAATATAAAATTCCATTGCCAGCTGATACAGTGGGAAGAAGGAATCCAAAACCAAAACAAACTCACAGAAGCCAGTTCCAGATCTAGTGAAATAGAAATACTAGGCTATTACTCGAGATCGCATACAAAAAAAAAAGATTAATCACTCAGTGCTGTCCAGCAACAGTGAGACAACTGTCTCTGTCACAGAGCTCAGAGGAAGTACAAGACCAGGTTTGCTGGATATGCCATTTAAAACTATAGCATCCTATTTCCACTGACCAAAGATACATTGTAGGACAGAAGACTGAAGAGTTGTCTGCTAATAATCCCGTATCTTCTCCGGCAAAGGATCAGCACTGATTTTTTCCTGAGTAGCTCTATGACTTAAAGAACCTGTTAACTAGGAGGTACTCTTCGATCTGTATTTTACTTTTACTAGTATTCTATTTTGCTACTTTGTAGCAGCCTGTATGTCCATATGGCTTTTTTTTTAAATAATACTCTCAGATGAAAAGGAATATTCTACAGTACCTGTAGAGAGCCATTTAACCATAATTTAAAGTTTCCAAGTGATGAGACTGTCACATAAGCTGGTAACCTCTTTCAGAATAACAACTCATTTCTGGTGACGTTTTTTAGTTTCAGTTTTAAGTTCCTGTATCTTGTCATATCTTTTGTCAGCTGGACTGAAACACACACTGGTATTAGAAATCTCGCTGTTTAAACTAGGGTTATGTCACCTTTTGAGTTTTCCTTCTGGAAGCTAAATATAGGAGTGTTTTCTGTATCTTGGGTTTTGGAAAAAAAAAAAAAAAATCACATATCACAACCTATAAATCCTCTTTTCAAAGTTTTAGAGAACAAAGTAACTTGGAGACCAAAAGTGACTGGCTGGAGCTGCCCTAAATTTACATGTGCTGGGAATGGATAACTGCATTTTTTAAGAACATCAATTTCTTAAATACAAATTGGAGAATACACACCAAGGACTACAACAGTTGTTTAAAAAACCCCACTAAACTAAAAAAAAAAAAAACCAAACCTACACAACAAGCAAATCAATAGTTAGATTCTTAGAGTCTCATTAGCTTCTTGCGTAACTCCAGAGTAAGAAATAGATTGGCAGCAAAGAGTCATTGTTGCAATTATGATGCCATAGCTTCTGCTTTTCTCCCTCAGCAACTTGCCTGACTCATTCTAATTGCACAAGTAATAGAATTATCAACCTTTAACTCTTTTAGTTGCTATGCTTCAGTGTTTTTTTCCTGTGGCCCAATGTTGTATTCCCACAGGCAAATTCCTGATTTTCAGAACATGTTGCCAGGTTCAACAGAAGAGCCTACTGAGAATTTCTGTATAGTGCTCCTCTTGCACTTGACTATGCTGAAACACAAACTGCAGGGAGGTGGGGGGGCAGGGAAGAAGAGTCAGGGACAAAGAAGTTTTATGCATTGCTTGTCCAAATCAAGTTGCTTAGCTACTCAGCAGATGTGTCATGAAAAGGAGTATAGTCAGGGGCCTATACATGGATGACCTGCTACAGAATCAGAAAAATCTTAATAGCTTAGACGAGTCTGGACTGACTCACACACATTTATTCCTAGTTTGCAAGAAATACTTCTTTTGAATAACATTTTCTTTCCATATATGAATTCTAAAAATGTACTCTTTAAACTACAGAGAATTTGCAGCGGTTTGGAAAATTCTGCTCCCTGGCTTATCTTAGCAGGATCTGGAGGTACAGCTGACATCTTAGCTGCATTCATGAATGACCCGCAGCTTATCATGCCAGAAGCTGTTGAAAAGCAATTTAAAGAGAAATTCCCTGCAGAAAGCTTCTTGTGGAAGGACATTCTCCAATGGACAGCAACAGTGAGCTCGTATTTTTGATAATTACATGCATCATGTTCACAAGCTCTCTCCTACCATTTCTAGCTTCAGTAGTCCATTCAGTACAGGTTTGACAACAATCTGCCCAGAAGTTTTAGGTAGTCCAGTGCTCTGACACTAGTGTCAGAGAATACCTCTCTAACATTAAAATCAAGTGCTCAGTTGATCATACAAACTACTCTGTTCTAGTGATTCAACTGAACACTTAGGGCTCTGTCCTTCCTCAATTATTTCCTCAAGTAACAGCCAGCACCCAGGAACCTCACAGTCCTTCTGGAGAACATGAAGCATTATTTATACTCCACAGCTGTGGAGCTTGTGCAGCTGTGACAAAAGGGACCTAATTCATGATCTACAGCTGTTAAATGGAAACCTAATTGTGGACAAGCATGAATAAATTAAAAAGAATGAAGGGTGTTTAGAAATTATCCTATCTATTGTCAGTTATGTGTGTTCTTAAAAAAGAAAGACAAAACAGATCCACAGATTTTCCTTACTCTTTGTCCTGAGGCACACTTGCTGGACTTAAAACCACTATGCGTAAGTGTTTAAGAGACAAAAAAACACTGTGAGATTGTCTTTATGTGAAGATTGAAGAGCACTGTGTGCCTCTGAGATAAACCAGGTCCACTCAACCTGTCCCACTACTTATCCTTTACAGTCCCTGCTGTAATCCTTAGCTTTAAAAGTTCCAGTTCCTTTAGGCAGAACTTTGCCAGATCACAAACCCAAGGGAATGGAAGGGCATCTAGAAGCAATATTGCCAGATGCTCACAAAGTCTCGGTGTAACTGCACTGCGAGAAAGAAAACTCAATAAATAGAGAACAGAAGGAAAGAGTACTGTATATATCAATATTTGATGACTTTTACTCAAAGAAGATTTAGAGACTATGCTTTTAAATAAACAGTTCTGAGAGCAAAGTTTAAATGTCAAAGCAGAAAAAGGTAAAACAAAACTAGCGGTATCCTGGCCACAGCATGACTATGAGTCAAATAAGAATGTGAGTTAAGGAAGGATCTTTTAATTAAAGCACTGCTCTGGTTCTCAGTATATCCAAGTTCTGTTCCTCCTATCCTGCTAGATGGTTTTGGAGAAGGCAGTAACTCCCTCCTTGCTTTAGGACTTATTTATGTATGGGAAACTTGTCTTCTTGCCAAACCTCAGCTTTACAATTAGAACGTAAGTTTTTGGGAAATACTGTATGGATGATCTCCACTGGGCTCTTAGCCATTAATATAGAACAGTAGAACAATGCGTAAAATTATTTTTGTTTCAACTCCCAATAGATTCAGAACATTATTTCACACCAACATCTTCTAACTCTGCACAACTTTGAGCAAGATGGTTCAGAAGAACTAGACACAGTCATTTTAAAAGCTTTAGTAAAAGGTAAGAACAATAAACACAGCACAGTGTAATACTTGTCTTATTTGACTTCTTCTATGCCATAAATTTATTTCATTCTTGTCCAGAGCAAGTTCATTTGGCTGTTGGATCAGATTTCATTTCTGATGCAGAGTTCTTCTGTTTGCTTATTGACAAATTAACTGTGGCAGTTAACATGGCTCTTGTAACCTTGCTTTAAACTAGTGTTTGCTTTTTAATCGCATGCTATTGTATAGTACTATTTTAATCACTCCTTTATTTCACTACTTGCTTCTCTTAGTAGTAGAGGTTATAGAACTGAAATATACTGGAGCAGTTATTCCAATTACAAACCATTAAAAAACAAACAAACAAAAAAAACCCAAAAAACAACCAAAGCACAAAAAACACAAGTAGACCTGAACTGCCTTAGTTCCAGAAACAATCCATTTCTCCTATGAGAAATCTTCACTGTGTCTTCTGAAAGAAGACATTACTTGCTCTGCCACCCATTTCAATTTGTGTTAATTTAATTGCTTGTGTTACCCTAAATTTAGCATGAGGAAAAAAAAAAAAAGAAGATATTCTATTCCTAATGTACTAATTGAAACAAGACAAAAACAATAGCCAGTCCTGTCACCTCCTTTCTGCAGGCCAGGGTCCCTCTTAAAATCTTACAGACATTTAAACTTAATGTTTTAATAGAGAATTTAGCTAGCAAAAATTACTATTTTTTAATATTAAGGTTTCTTAAGTTAGGGGAAAAAGTGCTGTGAACAGTTCCTGGTTAAGCAACCCATAGGTCTGTGATAGCTGAAGGAGAGCTTGTATTGCTAATCAAATTACCAATACTATATTAAATTAAACATAACAAGTGTGAAGTACTGAGTTTATTTGCATTTCCTGTTTTTGCCAGCCTGTAAAAGTCACAGTCAAGAGGCTCAGGAGTATCTGGATGAACTGAAGCTGGCAGTGGCCTGGAATAGAGTGGACATAGCTAAAAGTGAAATATTCAATGGTGACGTGGAGTGGAAGGTACCAGGTTTTATTGCCTTAGAGGACAATCTGTTTATATTCGAATGTGTACAGGACACTGAAACATCCTGATAGAAGGCTTCAGTTTTTAACACTACCTGCATTCTTCACAAAGAGATTGCGCAGTGGTAGTATGCTTCCTTAGGCTGTTTGTCTTTCTGGTCTCCTATATGGTAATGGCTAAAGACAGAGGAATAGTTCAATGGTCACGGTCTCTTTCTTGAGCTCTTTAGGGGCAAGAATCCTTCCCCCCTCCTTCTGTGCAGACCTTTAAAGGAAACAGGCCTGAGCTTACAAAGCAAAAGCAGCATGCAGTTATTGCTGTTAGAAGATGGTAGGAAGAATGTCACTGTTTCCAACTGGTGTATAAATACCCAGTGCGGTGGGTATCTAACATCACCACAACTCCTACAGCATGCTATTTGTGTTGATGTTTTAACATTAATGCTTACATAGACATTTTGTCACAGAGAAATGAAGAGAGTTCTACCTCTCTTTCTCATTGTACCCACTGTTGATCTGGTGGAAGACAAAATGTGCATGTACCTCCCTCCTCATCCATCCATGATCACCCCAAAAAACTTCTTTATTTTTTTTTTTCCCTTCATCAATCTAGTCCTGTGACCTGGAGGAAGTCATGATGGATGCTCTGGTCAATGACAAACCAGAATTCGTAAAATTATTTATTGACAATGGGGCTAACATGTCCGAATTCCTGACATACGGTCGTCTGCAGAGACTCTACTGTTCCATTTCTCAGAAAAGTCTCCTCTATGAACTTCTACTGAAGAAACATGAAGAAAGCAAGCTGACCTTGGCAGGGCTCACTGGTCAACAGCATAAGGAGCAGAAGAACATCAGCCCACTCTTCACTCTCAGTGAGGTCTCTAGAGTTCTCAAGGATTTTCTCCATGATGCATGCAAAGGTTTCTATCAAGACCTTGGACATGGAGGCAAGAAGAAATCCGTGAGTTACAACTTTCCACCATAGTCCTGCTCCCCTCCAATTTAGAATTTCAAAAATTTTAACTAGGTCTAGCCTCTCGGGGTGGGGCAGGGAAGGAAAAGAAAGATGAGAGGAAAAATTAGTAGTATGAAAAGCTAAGTTTGAATCTAGTCAGAATGTCTTTGTTCACAAGGACAGACAGTTTGGGGCAATACCTCCAAAGTCATTAAGCAGACTCCAGACTTACAAATTGTACAGTAATAAAAATTTGTCCCTGAAATCTCACTTACCTTTGTGGGATTTGGCAGGAAGTGAGCTAAAGCCAAGTGCTGTAAATAAGGCCCAATTTAGTTATCACATCCCACCACCTACTAGCTTTTTTCCTTTAAAAGCTTCTTGCCATGGCTGCCACCAATGGCTCAATCCCATTAACATTGGCAACAGAAAGAGCATCACTGTACTGGGATACCTGTGTCACTGCTGCTAAATTGTGTGTCTTATTTCAAGTTAGGAACTAGTAGTTACAAAGACTGATGACACTTTTGCGGTATCTTTGTTTCCTGCAAGGTTTTCAATGCAATTCGGTTGATTAAATAGCTCACTACAAACTGAAGGGAAAAAACCCAAACAGCTACACCCCTGAAAAATGCCATTAAAATAAATTTGAACAGAACACCATAGTTTTAATTTAAAAATATATCCTCACAAAAACTTGTTTTATTAAAAGAAAAAAAAAAATCCACTCTGGCTGCTTCTAATGAAGACAATAGATATAAAGGCAGTTTTTAAACATACTTAAAACTCATAACTCGACCTAAGTTGCCATTCTTCCTCTGGAGAGTTTTTTTTATCAAATGCTAAAGGAATAAGCCACATTCTACTTAAAATACTCCTTGCATGAGGGAAAGGTTTCTCAAAGGAAAGACTAAAAAGAGGGTATTGACGTACTCTATTCTTGTCCTGTACAGGGCCTTGGCAAGATTTATTTCTGTTGAAATAAAATGCCTTTTGTCCCCTTTTCTTTGAAACCGTGTCCTCCGTGGCAGTTGAGCAGAATCCAATATAACTGAAGGCAAGCTCAGATTAGTTAATCACAGGTTTGTGTTGTATGATATTACATACCAGTGGTGAAACCCCAGCCTTAATAAAGTCAATGAGAGCTTTACCATCGACTTCAATGGAGTCACGGTTTCATCCAGAACATTCTCACCCATATTGAGTTATATCGGGGACACAAGGGTCCTTTGATTCAGTACAGAATGAACTAATTACCTCTCAGTCCTACAGAAAAGAAAAAGAAAAATCAAAAGACTATGAAGTAGATGGCAAGGCCAAGAGAAGCTTAGATCATGTCGTTTGCATGGAATGAGACTGCAAAGCAGGTTTTAATTTCTACGAACCATATTTCAGGATAAAATGAATACAAAGCGAATACCTGGGCCCTTGGATATGAACCAGAAAAGCAAAAATCCTTGGAGGGATTTGTTTGTATGGGCAGTACTTCAAAACCGGCACAAGATGGCAAACTATTTCTGGGCTATGGTAAGCTTTGAGCTGTAGCTGCTTCAGATGAAATCTTGGCATATTTCAAGTATATGAGATGTTTTTGTTCAGCCTTGCAGCTCAGATGACAGACAGGTTTGTTTCTAAAATATGAGATGTGGCATTTATAGGGCCTTTCATCCCTGTGTGGCTCATGCCAAGCAGGGGCCAGAGTGCCTGACAGAGAGGGAAGGCAGAGCAGCAGCAGGTGTAAATCAGCCCAGCCTGAACCACTGCTGATTAACCTCAGCTGCAGCATTGGCCCTTCTCTTCCTTGCTGCTGCTGACTCACCACTCTCCGTCTCAGGTTTTGTTCCTTCTACAGTTGGTCAATTGTTTGGGTTCTAGCACGATGGAGAGGGAAGTCCGTGCAATCAAGCATCTTTAGATTACGTGCTGTACGCGTAGGGAACAACAGCGTCATACTCTCAAAGGCTGAGCTTCAAGCCAGCATAATCGGCTCCTGTTTGACAATCCTCCACAACCGAGGCCCTGTCTCGTGCATCTGGAGTGCAATGCCATAGCTTCCCTCCCCCCCCAAAAGCCAGACACAGCTATCAGCCTCCATCCCTGAGCTTCCAGACTGCTGCATCTGGCATAGAGGGAGTCACAGGGAGGGACAAACTGCAGCACAGCTTTACAGCCAGTGAGTGTGCGTGCGTGTGCATGCAGACACATCTGCACCGTGCAGGGCCTTGTGTTTGTGGAGCCCTGTAATCAGAAGGCATGTTTGTCTGCTCTGTGCCACTGTTGTGCCTCTGCCAGCTGTGCTCCCTCCTTTCCCATACATCCTTCTGTAGGGTCTCAGCACAGCCACATTCGAGGTATCTTGGCACTGTGTGTGTTTTGCTGTATTTCCATAACGTGCTCTTCTCCTTTCAGTTTTTGGTTGCTACCCCAAATCAGGCCCCTCTAAGGTCAATCAAACCCAAAAGTCTCCAGCCTTATAATGGCACAAGAACTACCCAATTATGTGGGTTTCAGTTTTCGAATATCACCAAAACTGTCATTTTGATTGACATTTTGGACTTTCAAGTCTATGTTTGAGGGAAGATTCTTCAAAGGGGAGATATGCATGAAAATTTTGTTGTTGTTGTTAGACATGTTCCTTAGTGAAGTCTCCCCAGTTCAAAAATGCCCTCCAGTGGATGGTGAAAGCAGCACCCCTTTCAATTCAACAGGGTCAGGAGGGTGTAGCTTCAGCTCTGGCAGCCTGCAAGATCCTTAAAGAGATGTCCCGTCTGGAGACAGAGACCGAAGTAGCACGTATAATGAAAGAGGCCAAGTATGAGCAGCTCGCTGTTGGTAAGTAACAGCACCTTGTTAACAGCATCAAAGATTTAAGAAGTAACTGCCATTGGAAGGCAAGCAAGTGAAAAAAAATACCGTTTCAGTTCTAAAAGGTCAACTGTGATGAATAATTCAACAGCCTTGCATCACAGGCAGTCCCAAACATTCAAATACCACAGAAGGACTTAAAAACCAATCATTTTGGAAAAATCAGTGTTCCAAGACTGGCCTTTGGGATGCATGGAAGAAATTACTCTGCTGGTGCGTGTTGGTATTTTAAGTGTCTGACCTTAGTACAAGGTGTGTTACAGCAGTGGGCAAGAGAGAATAACCAAAACGCTTCCAGGCTCACAGCAGCCTGGTTTTCCTGCAATATCAAGCTTGCTCTGTAAGGGCCACTAGAGCAACAAGTTTTAACGTTTGTCTTTGCTGCTAAAAATAATTTGAGATTACCTCACCCAGAAGAGGGCTAACTGCACTGCAAAACTGCAGTGAGGCTCAGACTGGTTTCACAGCAGACAAGCCGCCCCTCCCTACAGCAGTAAGCGTTCAGGCATCTGCAATGCCAGAATGCCAAGCTCTCTCCACTTTGCCTGGTTAAAAACAGATGTCTGCACACAAGCTTCTCTGCTGATCTGACTTCAACCTAATCCATACCTGAAGGTAACACTGCTTTTAAAGTATGCCATACATGGAAATGCAGAGCCTCTTTCTCTCCCCCAAGAGCTAGTACATCAAGGAGCTGAAGGCTCATTCAGACATCACTACATTATTTACACACGGATCACATTTCCCCCTTTTCTTACAGGGCTATTATTATTTACAAAAAAAAAAAAAAAAGTCAGGTTCTTATATAATCACAAGGCTTGAGTAATTTAGTCATGGAATTACAGGGCCTAATCCAATACACAGAAGTCTGCTCCTTAGCTTTGGTAAGTATTAGATCAGATTCTCAATTCTAATTTCTGGCCCGGATAACACTGTCAATATTAAGTAGAGCAAACATGCTTTAAGAATGATAAATACCACATCAACTGCAAAAGTAGTCTGTATATCAGTTTATTTTAAGTGAACTTGATCCTTTCCCCAGCCCTCACAGTGTAACAAGGTGTAGGCTGGCCTAGGAAAGTTACCGTGATAATAAAGTGAATCATCAGCATGAAACACACACAAGAAGTCAGATCTCATCTAATGAGAAAACCTTGACTTTTTGGATTCTTTAACCTAGTTTCTGAGCTCCAGGACCAGCTTATCTGGAAACAACTACGCCACAACAGTCCACTGTCTAATATTTTATGTCAAATAAAATCAAGAATTTTGTTGGCTACAAGCCAAAGCTGAGCTGCTCCTTTTGTTTCATCTATTCAGGAGAGTGAGGGCAGTGTGGCAACTCATCCTTCAAAATGTAAGAGGATCTCCCAAGAGATACAAATTTGCTTCATATTGCCTAAAGCGCCACATGATGCAGCTACAGACGAGGGTCTACAACAAATACTGACATGTTTCCAAGAAGCTTCTTATGCTGTCTGTAGGAGAACTGAGAAAGAAAAATTTTCTTCTTGGATCAAACAACAATAGGGGGAAAAAAAGCTCAAAACACAAACCTGTTAGAGACCCCAGGCTAAGAAAAGAGCATGCAGATAGAAACAGGTGAGAGGGAGGTACTGAGAGATTTACTCCATACCTTTCTACAAACAGTGGGAATTTTAAAATTACAGTGATTTTTTTTCAACAAGGCAAATCTATTTCATCTGCCCTCTGCCCCAACACATGTACACACATGCATAAACCCACAGTGAGTTATTCTTGTGTCCAGCATTGTTCCCCTCTCCCTCTCACCTCCTCTTAGCTTTCTTGGGCTCTTCTCAACTACTTCAGCTTTGCAGGAGGCTCTGGTGCAGCAAGGAGCATCTGACACTGCTCAGGCTTTGCTACCACCGTGCTCCACCCTACGCATACCAGTCTCTTGCCTTACATTCTTTTTTAAATTTTTTTTCTTTTAAATTACAAGATCTGTTTATTTACGTTTCCTTCATTTGGCAGAACTGTTTAGTGAATGCTACCACAACAGCGAGGAGAGAGCATTTGCTCTGTTGGTGAGGAAAAATCAGTACTGGAGCAAAACCACCTGCCTTCAGCTGGCTACAGAAGCAGATGCAAAGTCCTTCTTTGCACATGACGGTGTCCAGGTAAGTTCTACAGACCCTTCCCTCACCATCTCTACCCCCAGGGCCTTTAAGCATGATGTTGGACACAGGATTGGATAGCACAGCAACTGAACAACCCCTTGAAAGGTATTCCCTTAAGAGACATTCTTCGGAGAGGGGACTCTTCCCTCTCCCTAGCACTATACCTAGAGGATGTTATACCGCATCCTTGACAAAGCAAAACAGTTCCCCCTTTCCCCTCCCTTTCATCCAGTTGGCCTGCAGACCAGCACACTGAGGAGAAAGTTTAGCCCTTAATTCCATGCTTGCTTTTTATTCCTTCCTTGCTCACAGAGAAGCATCAGAAAGCACTTTAAATCTGCCCGAGGCATAATGAAGCTGCTCCAAGATGTGAGGTAACTCCTTGTTCAGATTCAAGGAAGAGCTCACTGATAAAAGTTAAATCAAATTACTATTCAGCTTTGCCCTCACAACCTGAGTTCTCTCCACATGCACAAAGCTAAATTAAGAGTGATGGTGCTTTTAGCTCCCAGTACCTGACTTGCACTTTCTTAGTACTACAGATGTTGCTTAATTCCACTTGACTTGCCGTTCTTTCCACTGTCCTCTTCAGAACTCTTTGCATATTCAACAACATCTGCAGAAGGACGTGCAGAGTGCCTCTTTGCTCTGAGGGTGTACCTGCTCTTTATTTTTCCAGAGCATTCACTGTCTTAGGAGCCACAGAACATAGGTGCACTTCATCTGCATGTATGTTTTTGTGATGTTAAAGCCAACTCTTGTCTTCTTGACTTTCAGGCCTTCCTGACAAAAATATGGTGGGGAGACATGTCTACAAGCACACAGATCCTGAAGTTAATCTGTGGATTCTGGTGTCCTTTCCTTATCTACACAAATTTAATAGCATTCAGGTACAAACATAAGGTGCAAGAGATAAGTAAGGGATGAAAAATAAGCCATAAAAAATATCCAGATGCAAAATTTCTCATCTAAGTCATAAAACCAGTAATATCGCCTCAGAGTGTCAACAGGAGGACTGCACCACTGTTAACCAAATCAGTTTTCTATCAGACCGTGTGATTTGTGCATCCTGTGCCAGTGCCTATTCTAATACTTAGAAGATCAATGCCACAGTTTCACATATATCACTTCTATTTTGCACAGTCCACAGAAAAGCCTGTTGGAATTCTGTCAGCTCCAGATTCTACACAGTAATGTATAGAATATCTCCAGGTGTAGCACCATCTATTTCTAGATTTGGAGATGCCTGGTTCAGACCTCATTATCTTATCTAGAAAAACAGCCATCACAAAGCAGTATTATTAGCCACAAGCCTTGATAACCATAAGTCAAGCTTAAAAACACAGGACTGACATGAAATCAATTAAGATTTTCAAATTCAATGTCTTATGAGATCTTTTTGTTAGTCTTCTGCAGGCATAGCTTTGGAGTTCATAGTTTTCAGCTTTTTGTCATAGGTTTTCTTAAAAAAAAAAAAGGCAGCCAAGATGCTCAGGCAGTCATAAGAATCCAAGAACTGGAACTTTAAGAAAACCTCCTAATATTGTGAGAATCATATACAAATCATCAGAATTGGCATTATGGAATGACAAGAAACATATATTTCTTAATAGCATAACTGTTAAACTACTTAAAAAGCAAGAGGAAAACTTGTTTGGCACTGCTGACTTAAGAATTTCCTTCTGCCAGTATCACTAAAGATGACCTTCTCATCATAGTGGCTGCCGGATTCACAAATTCAAGTAACTTTACGTGAAATTTTGAAAAAGTTTTCATGGAAAGGTTTAAATTATGATTCATAATCAAAGTAAGCCTTTCCAAATCTGTTGAGGACATTTTTTGCCTCCTTTCCCTGGAAATGCAAGAGTTGACACCATGTTCCCTATTGCTCTGGCATTTCCTCTCTTACTTTCTGCTAAGAGTAACCAGGAATGGAGCATTGGGGTATTGTCTTCTAGGACTGACTGAGGGGTTTATTTCTCCTCAAACCCTAAGTAACTTGAGGAAACCGAGCATCCTGCTCCATTTTTGTGAAGCATGCCAATTATCACTTCTCTGAATCTTGTGGGTGACTTCACCCTTCTCCTTACAAAGAAACAGAATTTGCAGAGGTCATGATTATGCGTTATTTGATAGCTTCTCAGTGGAGCAAGTTCAAGATAAGTACATGCTAGCAGTTCTATATGAATGCCAATTTAGTAGTGAAAAATTGCTAACCATCATCTTTCAACTAATGAGTTTATTTCCTTACAGTGAGGAAAAACAATCAAAGAACGAACCAGAGCCATTTAGAGAGCTGGACAGTTTAGATACAGAGAGGACTCTGCTTTTTTCCAAGGAAGAAGATATGTAAGTATAAACTCGTTAGTTAATATAACTTTTGTGACAACAATCAAAGAACAGGACACTTCTTGTGGATTGGTGACCAGCTAATGATCTAAGGAGCAGCTGAAGGACCAAGAAAGTCATTACTCCTCAGAAAGTGCTGCACCCTCTGATTACTGCTGTTGCTGCTCTCTAAAAGGAACATAGAAAATAAACAGGGATATATCACTGTTTTAAGATGACACAACTTTACTTGTTCTGAGCAGGTAATTTCTACAGAACAAGGAATCTGCTTAATACCTGGGGAATCGGAAAGCATTTCCTGAGATTCCCTTCAGCTCATGATGGCTCATATACATTGGATTTAGGAACTAAGCCCCTATCAGATTACTAAAATGAGCAGAAAGAAGGTTCTCAGCAAAACCTTACATTATTTGAGTGCATCACTACATACTTTCCTACAAAGGGAGCAACAGAAGTACTCGCAAACATCAGCAACTGGAAATTTTAAATTAAGTCAGCTTCCCACCATACTACTGCTCTTCGTTTATATTGTAAAAGATGGACCCTGAAGTACAACAACAAACTTACGAGTTAGTGGGAGCATTACACAAATGGGTAACTGAGCACAAAGATTTTGTCAGTTGCTCGTGGTCATTCATAGATCTGTGATTCAGAACTCAAATCCCATCCTATACCTCTGCCACACGCTCATCACCAAAACCTGGGAGGCCATAAGGACTTAAGTCAGGATAAGAAGACTTCCTGTTAGCACAAAGTCCTCTTAATAGCTAGACAGTGCTAACTAGGCAATTGCATTAAGCATGTGTTTTTCAATGATTTAAAGAGAACTTCAGAAATATGTGAACAACGGTAGCGAGGAAGCATTGTCCACAGTATGAAATACCGGACCAAGTCTGAGTTATTAGCTTCTGTTTTTACCTCTGGCATTTAACTGCCGGTATATTGGAGAAAATCATTAGTTCTTCTCTCTCCCTCCCTACCCTATAAAATAGGTGTAAAAGCATCTGCCTCTTGGGAGCTATTTGTAAGCAATATGTCATAAAGCACTTCCATATCCTGAGTGAAGCGTGGTTTGGTCATTACATTGTGCGTTCCAATTGCTATTATCTTAGCAATTTATTTTAACAAAGAGGCGCTCTCCCTCCCAGATCTATTTCAGCATCTTACAGTAAGACTGCAATTATCTGTTTATGTTATTTGCATGTTACCATGGGAATGTATTGTATGATGTCATAAATTGAGAGGCAGTACAAAATCAGGCACATAGAAAAGACTGGCTGTTAGGAGAAACTTTTCCTTGTAACAAGTGTATTTAATAATTAGTAAGAATGTCAGGGGAAATTAAAAACCAGTGAAGAGTCATTGTTTATTTTGTGTGAGGTGAAATTGAACACATACCCTAGCGTGCACATCCTTTGTTAGAGATCATGCCTCTCGGAGTCAGAATCACAGAATTAAAGATCCAATAACACCCCTAGCTTACACAGGAGAGCAATTTATGTGGAAACAAAACCTCACACCAAGATCAGATTGCTATCAAATACAGGGAACTTGCATTTTCTGCACAGGATAATTTCCATTGCCAATTGATAGCACTTCATGTTCCAAAACACAGCAAAAACAACTGTAGATGTACAGGTCAAATTTCCCTTCAGTTACCAAAATACTTGCGTAATTTCAGTATAGTCAAAGACTACCTTAATAATTAATTGAGGTCAACTTTTTTTGCTAAAAGGCTTCTATATTACTTTTTCTGCAATTTAATTTAATCGTAAAGGGCAAGATGCCAGCGCTTACAGTTCTGTAAAGGACGAAAGTATTCCTTCAGTAGTTCTCTCAGACTTCAGCAAGGACAGTCAAGAAACACATGCTTAGTATGATCCAGCACTTATGAGACTGGGTCAAATATAGGAATTGTTAAAAGTCACAGCAACAACAAGAACCTCTGCATGCAAACACTGCAAGAAATTTTTAGAGCCAAAATAATAAGGAACTGACTCGCAAACTACATTGGCCATTTGCTTTTCTTTCCTGTTATTTAGAATGATGAAACAATTAAGCCCCCTTCTCTCTCTCCTTGTGTATTTGCACAGTGTTTGTACTACCTGCAGGAACACAATGAAGTTACAAATAAAATTAAACACAGCAAAACTGAAATAACAAGAATATGCATTTAAGTATGATGCAACTTTTTTTTTCCAAAACCACCTTTTAGACTTGAAATATTTCTGCTATGGTAATGTGACTGCTCTTGACTTCTACAGCCTTCCTCCTTGCCACCCCCAGCATCTGCCTGTAACTGTCTTACAAGAAGCTTTATACAGAATAATATTGAGCCTATTCCCATGAACTAATTTTAGGAAATCGTCACCAAGCCTATATTTTTTGTTTTGCAGAGGAAATGGTAAATTGGAAAAGGAGAACCCTTCTGAAAACACAGCATGGGCGACATTCATGTTTACTCGGTGGAGAAAATTCTGGAGTGCCCCTGTAACTGTATTTATGGGGAATGTTATAATGTACTTTGCTTTTCTGTTTCTATTTACCTATGTCCTTTTACTGGACTTTAAACCACCTCCACCTGAGGGTCCATCTGCTAAAGAAATTATACTTTACTTCTGGGTTTTTACCCTCGTCTTGGAAGAAATCCGACAGGTCAGCAACCTACAACATCTTAGTAAGAACACAATAAAACTTGAAGCAGTATTTTGAATAGATTTACAATCTGTATGACTGTATAAGCCTCAAGATTTCAAGTACTTGGTGTAGCTTTGCACAGAAGAGCAATACAGAACTTACCTTATCCAAAACACTCCACCTCACTCACCCAGAGCAAGCTTGTCCTCCACCATATAAACCTGTAGCTCCACCTCTGTTTTTCCATCCTGCTCCAGCTGTAGCCAAGTCAAGCGGGTTGCTAAGATTCAGGTGTCCTTCACTTTGCAAAGTATCTCTCTGATTTCACTCCCTAGAACTAAGTCCTCCCACCACAAATAGCATAAGTTGGAAGTTATATTCTACACCTCGAAACACAGCAGACAACTCTACATCCTTTTAAGAGAGTCTTCCTGCTGGGGACGTAAAAAACCAAGTAAATGAATTCAGATTATTTGTGGTTTTCGTAAAATACTTCTTAACTCAAAACATTAGCAGATCTCTTTTTGGTTTGCTTTTCTTAAAAAACAACAACAAAACCCACTTCTCCGTTACTTTCCCAGTTACTGGTTTTGGAATGTCCTCAGCTCAACAACTGAAATAACGTGTGAACAATGGTGCTAGTGTATTGCCAACTGTGGGTGCATAAAGCTGTCTTCTTTAGACACACAAAAGCAGTTATAAACATTTACTCTGGAAGAACAAATAGTGTTCAATTTAAGCAATAGGGACAGCGGAGGGGAACCTAGTTTGTTACAATTCATTTGAAATTATGCAGCAAGGCCATAACCAGAGCAGGACATGGAAAATTCTTGGATCAAAGAACATTTCATTATAAACCTGTAAAACATGAAAAGTGCGAGGCTAAAACCCAAATAAGAAACCCAGCTCTTTGCCTAGATAATCAAATGTGCACTCACTGACAAATACAGTATACAAATGCCAAATCTGTTTATGCTGTTTAGATAGCAATGTCTAGAAACTGAACTTTGACTGAAGTTGTTGTGTTGTTTAACAGCCTGACTGCTGACAAAATCTTAAATCAGGCCTCAAAAATTCTTAAGGCTAGTATCACAAGAATAAAAAGATTTGTTTTTTTTCTTTTTCATTCAACTTTTGTGTTTTAAGACAGTAAACCGAGCTTATGCTTTCAAGCTTTTTTTCCTGTTACACTAGGAATTTGATTTTGCTCTTTGCAATGAAAGAGAAAAAGTAAACAGGTATTATGTTAAACTCACAATGAAATCGTGAAACTGGAAACAGATCAATACTGATGATTATTTCTCTTTTTCAGAGTTTCTATACAGACGAAGACACAAATTTAATGAAAAAATTTAAACTGTATGTGGAGGATAACTGGAATAAATGTGATATGGTGACCATCTTCCTCTTCATAATTGGGGTAACCTGCAGGTATATATCTGTTCCATGTGATGTGGTCAGCGTCAGTAACAAGGGCTATGTATGTCAACTGACAGGAAAGTCTCATGTGCACATGAGGACAGGCTGTGACATTTACTTTTACAAGCTTTGAGACATGTTTCTGCAATAAAAGCCTCTCAAATCCTGTGGAATCACAGAGGTTGCTCCAGAGACCACAAAAAGACATATTGGTATATTCAAACACAGGTACAGAAGAGCTCTGCTTTTTTATTTGTTTGTGTTTGGCAATCACTTTTACTCAATGTATCTTTTTTTAAAAAATAAATCCCATTAAAGCCAAGCCAGAGGATACAGTGTCCCTCCATCTTCTGGCTATTTCTCATCAATATACAAACATTGAGTTACATTCCTCTTACAGGCTTATGCAACCACAGCCCTGAAGCACTTATGTTTTCCTGATTAGGCTATGCCCAGAAACTGAGTGTAATATTTGAGAAAATACTTCTCAGCAGTACTTGCAGAGGTCTGATATTTCATTTCATGTGTTCTGCAGGATGCTGAACTCGACTTTTCAAGCTGGCCGTACAATACTCGCCGTTGATTTTATGGTGTTTACACTTAGACTTATACATATTTTTGCAATTCACAAACAACTTGGACCAAAGATCATAATTGTGGAAAGGATGGTAAGAGTGCAGTCTCTCTCAGATAAATACTTGTGCTTTCTAGAAATTGGAGAGTAGGAAATCTTCTGTTCACAAAGGAAATCAGTTTATAATCTGTCTTTATATTTTTAAGGCTTGTCATTTTGCATATATTCCATTATTTATCATGAGTATTAGATGCAGTAAGTTTGAAATAGATCCTTCCAAAGAGCTCTGTAGTGTAATAAGTTAGTCCCAATTTATGAATCCTTGTACCTTACCTAATCGTTTATCCTCTGATCTGGCAAATGAAGAGTAGAGTGTCTATGACTTACTGTATTCCTCCCACTTCATAAACTGAGTACATTCGGAGCAAAGACCTCAGACCGACAGCAAGCCATTTACAGAAGGGCAGGGCATTTACTGAATGACTCTGCTCCACTTGGGGAAACAGATTATGTTATTTGCAAAAAGTGTGGAAAAAAAAATCTGTGAAAAAGGATAGCTGTAAGTTTCCCACAGGAGTTACTCGTACTTTGTAGCTCCAAGTTACAATGAAAACATATTAGTACTTTTTGAGCATATGTTGGAAGATGTTGATAAAAGATTTTTATTTATTACTACTCTCCTGCAGGAAATGAGACATTATGACTACAGTTACTGTGCTTGGGTATGTGTTGGTATGTTGAAATAGCTTTTTATTTAGGCATGTTAATCCTCTAGGCCAATTAGCTCACGGTAACTGATTAATAGGAGTTCATCTAATTGTAAGTGCTATTATAGAATCTACAAATATTTGATTTGTGACTCAGAGCACAGCTCAGTAAAGGCCCTACAATCTAAACAAGCCTATACATTGAATAAACATAACTACCAAGCTATTTGGATTTGTCTACAAATGCAATAACTGGAACTCTAACATGACATTTGCTTGGAGTAGCAAAAGGGTAAATGGCAAATAAACATTTGTTCTTGAACATTATCTAGCTTAGAGCATTAGCAGACTTTTATTGTAAGAGAAGAAGTCAGATCTACAGCTCCTAACCCTTCCTTCCTGCATACCAACCTAAACCAGGGCCTTGAACAAACGTGGTGATGTGTCTACTGTGTTGGCATCTGAAGTCGTATGAGACAACACACAGATTAAGAAGATGCAAATAAGAACATTAACAGCAGCCTAGACAAAACCATAAAATGGGAACTTTCATGTTCCCCCCATCCAAGCCAACACAATGCTTTAGCTTTGGTAGTTCAATGGTGAGCCTTATATCAAATGAAAGAACAGTGAAAGTTTCTTCAGTAAATGATACCTTCTTGAAAGGTTCATCAAGTGAGTTCAAGCAAGATCATTTCCCTTACTTAACCAGGAAGTATGTCTCTCATGTCTTTCTCCTTTTTAACCTTGCTACAGAATTGCTGAAACAAGTCTGGTAGCTGCTAAAATGGCAGTTCAATGCCAGAACAATACCCATTCACAGAGAGACTGCAGATTGGAAAAAAAATAGTTCCAGACTTGCCACTGCTCTCTCTTAACTATGACACCATTACAGTCCTGCAGCATTGCTATATTTTAAATCACCCAGAAAACAAAATAGATTGATGAAAGTCAGAGAGACATTGACTATGTCTTGCCTGGCTTAGATACCGTGTTTCTTAATAGAACTCCAAGTAACATCCTGGAGTTCTGAAATGCCTATGCTTTTGGGTAACTACAATCCAATAATCCAATTGAAATGAATTTACAGTCCCTAATGAACTGTGTCAGATTAGATGGCAAGAGGATGAAGTGTTCCTCTTCCATCAGGGAAAAATTATTACACTTGAAATACATATTAGATTTTTTTTTTAAGTGTTTTAGGATTCAATTACTTCTGCTTCTGTAGAGAAGCACAATGTTTAAAAGCAGGAAGTCCTGAAAACAATCCCTCAGATGCATTACTTTTAGCTTGAAAACTCAAGACAGAAGCTACCTGATCCCTGCAGCCTTCAATGTCTGCTGTATCAGTGGTTCAGTATTCATCAATGAGCACCGACTCTTACCAGGATTCACTGCTGCAGCAGAACTCTTGTAATTCACAGTAAAGTCGATGGTACTGTGAGATCTCACAAAAAATCTGCATTTAAAAGGTACAGTGAGATTGACTTAAAAGATAAAACGTGTTTCATTTTTAAATGTTAGATGATTGAAAAGCATGGCTTTAATTTAAAACATGCCTTTATCTAAATGAGCTATCAAAGAAAAATACTGATTACAGGCCAAGACCAATATGATAACAGCAAGGTCAAGAGAGGAATTGTGTGCATGGAACTGTATCCTATTCCACCTCCTTTAACCTAAACAAGCTTGTAAAGAAACAAAACTATTTGAGCCGTTTTCATACAGAAAGATTACTGTTCTTTGACTACGCTATGACAGTTACCTTACCTCCTTTTCACCCCTCCTCCTCTCTTTTTTAGATGAAGGATGTTTTCTTCTTTCTGTTTTTCTTGAGTGTGTGGCTTATCGCCTATGGTGTGACAACTCAAGCTCTGCTTCATCCTGATGACAGCCGAGTGGAATGGATATTCAGAAGGGTGCTTTATCGTCCCTACCTTCAGATATTTGGCCAGATTCCACTGGATGAAATAGACAGTGAGGAAATTTCTTTCCCCCCTAACTTGGCCATTTTTGAATGCACACTTCTGATTAGAGCATGGAATTCCTTCCCAGTATTGTCTTTTTTTTTTTTTTTTTTTAATCTTTGTCCTGCAGGCCAAAGCTTTCACATTACTATGATATAAATAGTGTATTTGTAAAGAGATAACATGCATTGTGGAATTACATTAGAGCATAAGGGCTGGCCCTATTTAGACAAGCTGTCTGAAATAGTCACACAAGGATTTGCAGTTCTAAAGGCCGGCATACCTTCTTTCACTTCAATCCATTTCCATTCAGTTTAAGCTAGACCCAGATAACCCTGTGTAAACTGAAATAATAGCACCTCCATATATTTTGGCAGTAGTTTAACGTGACAGTGTTAAAGCAGTACAGCTCTGCCTGTAAGCAAACACTAATGTTTTAGAATAAATATTCCGCTATAGCATTTATTGACTCTGGAGGTAAAGCTGCCCAAATCAAATAAAGCTAGTAATTGCATATGTGCAACATTTCAAACAAAACAATATAAAAATAATGACAAGACAAGGAAATACTTGGACATAAAATTTCAAAGGCAACATTTCTGATAGGTAAGCAGGTAAAATACAGAATAGGTCATCTCCCAAAGAAGTCTGAAGTAATGCCACAGCATTTAGCCAGAATAACAGTGCTAAACATCAGTGGCTATATTGAAGTAGGATTCAAACTTGAGGTAATATAGATGGAACCAAAAAAATCCCATAGACAGAAGCAAACTAGTAAGCATTCTTTCATGTTCACCCTGCTTAACAAGAAAAAGCACATGTCTTAGAAAAGGCAAAAAAGACTGAATGAGACAAGAGAGCAGGGGTGTGATTCATTTCACTTAACTCTAAATGCCTATGCTCACTCTCATTTCCATTAAAGTAATTGGAGAGAAACAAATATTTCTGGAATAGGATCCGTCTCATTTGGAAATAAGTCAGATGTAGCATTCCCTAGAAATGTGTGTTTCTGTCTGTTGAGCCTCCAAAGGGTGTCCTCACCTGGATAAATAATTGGTTAAAAGACAGAGAAAAAAAGAATTAATTACACAGGCAACTTCCAGAAGGGAGTCATTTGTCCTGGGGCCCTCGGGGACTTACTCTGTTTAACATCTTTATGAAACACACAGAAAAGGAGTTGGGTAATGAGGGGGACAAAAATTGCTGACAAAACTACATTACTGGGTAGTAATGACTAAAGCTGACACCTAAGAGTTGCAGAGGACCCTCATGAGTGCTAAATCATCAAATGAAATTCAGTGTAGATAAATATAAGGTGAAAGCAGTCCCAGCTGTGGTGAGCTTTGATATAACTGTGTGCTCTAAGGAATATGATCATGGGGTTATCTGTGGCAGTGGGGAAAAGAATTATTAGTAAAAAAATGAAGAACAAAAAAGTAAATATTATTTTGCTACTCTAAATTTGGAGGTTTAATTCATAGCTGGAGACAGGACACAGGGCTAGACCTCCAGTCTGATGGAGTAGAGCCATTCTTACGAATCTCAAATGCAAGCTCAGATGTACAAAGTAGTTAAATTTAGAACGAGGAACCCCATTCCCAGCTCTTACTGAGTTTTCTCCTCTAACACATGTACCAGCATGAGGACTGCGAAGACACAAGTATGTGGGGGAACACAACTGCTAAATACTCAAAGGTGGTTTGACTTCAGGAACTCAAATCTAGTCTAAAAAGGATACAGCCTTTTCAATACAATCCCCCTTTGCTGAATGTTACTAAAAAGCCAGCTGTGACAGCGGTCTTGCCACTGAATGAGCACCCGAGTTCTGGAGGTCTACATTGTCCTAGGGTTGTAAACCTCTTGCACATTAAAACAATATCTTTTCATGTACATGATATTTGCACAAAATTAAAGACATTGGATATTAGTTCACATAAATGATCTTTCAACTGCAAGAATTAGCTCAGTAGCTCAAAGAGTCAAAGAACTATCCTTTTAAGGTTAAGAGAGTCTCGTATTTATGGTCCTGCTAGCAGTCAGCAAGGGCAGTACAAAAATACTACCACAATATTGGGTTTAAGCTTTTAATGACTGCAAAATATTCACAACAAAATTATGCTGCTGTTTTTATGCAGCCAAGATTAAATCATTTTAGTAATCAGTATCATCGTTGTCCTTGATTTGTATCTTAACAGTAAAAGTACTAAATATACACATCCATTCATGTCACCAGGTCTTAAAAAAAAGGCATGTTTAGAGATATTAATTCAGTTTTTATTTATTTATTGAAATAGCTATGAAATGCATTACTTCAAACCTCAGGAACAATTTGTAATTCTTGCCATTCTTTGTTGGAAGTCAGAGATTTTGCTCAGCACAATGCAAAGCTTTTGTCTCCACTATGAAATACATGTGGCAGTAGGATTTGTCAAAATTAATCTTTTATTTCTCTGTCTTCCTTTGCAGCATCACAAATGTATCCCAGGAATTGTACATTTAATCCACTGCAGATTCTGCAGGAGAACTTGCCATCATGTCCTAATAGCTATGCCAACTGGCTTGTCATACTTCTGTTGGTCATCTTCCTGCTAGTCACAAATGTTCTCCTTATGAATCTCCTGATTGCTATGTTCAGGTAAGAGTGATTTCAGTAAGTATCAAGGCAGAGGCTGCAAAGGTTTAAGTGAATGCCCACATTTACTACATTGCTGTTGGCTATTCATTTTGGAATACACTAGTAATTTTCCTAATGAATATTATTCAGGGATTGATAGGTAGACCTCTGTGATCATATAGTTTTTAAGTTCTCATCATCCTTACTCTAGCCACATTAAAGGCAAGAAGAAAAGAAGCCTCTTTTACTGCTAAAAATTCAATTAAACATGCATAGAAGGGTCTGGATCCCTGGCTGTGCTGCAGCACAAGTCTGCAGGTGCAAAGCAGCTGTAAACTTGGCAGAATTAACAGTGGATGATCTGCACATAGGGGAAATGCTTGATGTCAACACAGCTAATAATGATTCATTTGGTTGAAGAACTGGCATGGCATGTTTGCTGATCTTGCCTGAGTGAAGTGGAATTATCTTTCTTTTTTAATTAAAAAAAAACGGATGTATTTTTTAACATTTGAAGACTGCAACTGAAATTATTTTAATATCTAAGAATTTGCACAAACTTTAGATTAAATTAACACTACTTGCTGAGCTTGCTGTTCCTTTTTTAAAGTAAATGTGGGACTACATTTTGTAATAATAAGCTTTAGCTTGTTGCAGAAAAAAAGTTATATACTTTTTTCTTCCCCTCCCAATTACAGTTACACTTTTCAAGTTGTTCAGGGCAATGCAGACATCTTCTGGAAAATCCAGCGCTACAACCTGATTGTTGAATATCATGGCCGGCCTGCCTTAGCACCACCATTTATCATTATTAACCACATAACTCTGGTTCTCAGAAGAATCTTCAACAAAATGGAACATAAAAAAGAACACCTGGGTGAGTTGTTAACAAACATCTAGCAACTGGAGACCCTGACACTCTCCTAGTACATGCTGAATAGGCAAAACAGAAAAGCAATTAAGATTTCCTTAAGCCAAGAGTCACAATCTATTTTTAACAAAGACTGCCAGGAGAGTACAAATGAAAAGTTAAGGCTTATAATGTATCCTGTACTATAAACAGTTTCCCATAATGCATTTTTTTTAATGCACCATAGTTACTACAACAAAGGTGTTGATATAAAACTGGTTAAAGGAATTTGATTTCTGAAGACATAACAATGGATAGGTTTAATGAATAGTTATTTCATTTGCTCCTGAATTTTAGTAATTATTAAGTCCAGATAACCCTAAAAACGTATACCACGTCTAAAAATCTATTAGGATCAGTGGTTACTTCCCAATACAGAGACATGGACAGAGAGAGAGAACATGCTTGGAGAAATGGTGGTCTCTTAAAAGTTGTAAGGCAGATGAAGTTCCGCTAATTACAGAAGGCATTTGAGGCCTTTCTATAGTGACGGCAAACTTGGTCCATCTAGTTTAATAGTGTCTGATAATAAGCCTATTTACTCCCCCTGTGCAGGCTAATAATAGGCTTTAGAGCAGAACTGTTGTCAGACTGGACCAATTCAGAGCCCTTTCAGACACACTCCTAGCTACCAAAGCACACTGCTGAAGATTCTTAATAAAAAAGAATAAAAATTCTTTTTTCCTGTAAGAAAGCAAGTACCTGACTGCTCAGGTTATAGATTCAGTAGTGTTTGGAGCATGCAGCAAGTGTGCCCTTTTACCAATCTTTAGGAGGATACAAAACCAGTATGCTGCGTTCAAAATACATCTGTGAATTTGAGGTCTGTGGTTGGCTGGGACACTTGACAACAACAACAACAACAACAACAGGCTTTATACTTCAAGGTAGAGGGATTTATTCACAGTTTGTCCTTCCTATTTATAATTGTTCTAATAAAGAAGCTTAGGTGATAAAGTGTGACTGAACATAAAGCTCTGCTCATTAAATACTTTGGGGCTAAAATATGTCAGAAGTCCAGTAAGTTTGTAAATAAGTTTAAATGGAACTACAGATATTGGTCCATGCTGTTCTTTAGAAAATTCAGGAGTCATATCCAACTGCAAAAAGGTCTATTGCCTTCCATCACAAGAAGAAAAAGTAGAAAATATTTATTTTAATAACATGACACTCCTGCAATAGCAAAGGGCCCACAATGGCAAGACTTCATTTTTCTTTAGCATAGCAGCCTTCCATTACTAGTATAAGAGAAAAGGGAGTAAAATATAATTCTTACTTTTTTTTTCCTACAGAAAGAGATCTTCCAGTTAGCCTAGATCAAAAAATCATAACATGGGAGCTGATGCAAAAAGAAAATTATCTTGTCAACCTTGAACAAGAAAGGAAAGAAAGCAATGAAGAAAGGCTGAAGGCCACATCTAATAAGTATGTTATTCTGACCCACAATAAGCATACCTTGCAAGTCTTCAGCTTTGAATGAAATAAATATTCAGGTGCTTGTAAAGCTTATATGAAGAGTCCAACTAGAACGCAGTTAGGAAATACACAGTCCATGAAAAAATGTGAGAAGCCAGAATCACTACAATATTAGAAGAGTTTTTGGCACTCCTGAAGTATGTACAATTACAGACCTGTAAGCTCCAGCCAAATCTGCAGTCAAACCCAATGAAAATCATATTCATGAATAAACGGTGGAAGAATAGTTCCTTTGCTATACTGCAGTGCGTGTGCTTCCATCCCCTGTAGGAATACAACAAAGACTTTTGAATTAGACTTTTGAATGGCTTAGACTGTAGACTCACACCATAAAGCCGTAAATAGTTGTTCTTCTGCATCTGTGACCTGGCTGTAATTCAAGAGATCTTAAACTTCCATTCAACAAAACTGTTGAATGGAATTATATTTCAATAACTGAGTCTCCATTTAAATACTTCTCTAAAATATCTCCCTGTTAGGAATATCACTTAAATTGGTTTAGTAGTCTAAAGAAAAAGTCCTAAATTTTTTACTCCTTTAAGCAAAACACAAAGGAGTTATATGCAGTGAAAACAGAAACAACTAAGGCAATACTGAAAGCCGGACAGCAAAGCATTCTTTAAAGAAGCTTTTAACACCTGTTTCAGCTGTTTCCTCTTATGATGAAACTGACTTCAAATAGAGGCACAACGGGTGTGAAAGTTATCATAAAAATGTTCCTGTGCTGTCTGTTTTCTGTCTGTGCTGTCTTTCAAAACAAACCTCCATCTAACTCATAGAATAGCTGGAGACCAGAACAGCATACTTGAGTATGTTCTTGGAAAATCTTCTTCTCCCTGTAATCTACATAGACTCTTAATTCATAATAATTTAGTATTAAGTTGGTTTAAACTTTATTCTCACAAGCAGATCACTGACAAACCCTAGGAATGAGAGCTCAGTTGTTGAAATCAAGCAATAAATACGTGTGTAATTGCTTCCAGACAAAGGGCACAATTCTGTTATTTCTAGCTTTAAAGCTAGAATGTTTTAAAGATGGTACAATGTAGATGAAGTTACTGGAGGGGAAAAGTAAGAATCAGTCTGGCTTTGCAGTATTTCAGGCATAATAGAGCCAGAAAGAGACTGGAAAAGGTTCAGGTGAACACCACTAAACCCGTGGCTTTTTATCTTTGCTCTTAGGTGGTAGCAGTGTGTATCTGAAATCTTACAAAACCCTCAGAAAGTGACTCTTTTGAACTTCGCATTGAACTAAGCCCAAAGTGCATTAGACCCATCCAGCAGCAGCTTTTTCGCATAGACCTGAATCGAACATAATCTGTTAGAGAGAAACTTTGAAGAGTTAGGACAAAGCAGAGAGGGATTTGAGGAGCCTATGGGGAACCAGACGCGAAGAATAAGGAACTGCTGGGAGAAGAGGTGAATGATGCAGAAAGCATGTGGACAGTACAATGGTTTGGAGGCACTAGGTGGAAGCTGTCTACACAGTCCCTTTGGACTGTATGGAAAAAGGGATCTGAATGTCAAGCCAATTTCCAAAAATGAAACCTCATATAAAGTTTAAGTGGCTCATCTCCCCTGTGTTGATGGAAAAGATTGTGGCCTCAGTTCTCACGCCAGGATCAGTTTACATTTGGTAAAGGGGGGACATAAGTGGCTGGAGAGACTGGGCTGGAGCTAAGGCTCCTGTCTGCTGTCCTTGATGTCCACAGCAGCTGGGGCCAAGTGTCCCACACCAGAAGCTGAACAGCTGCTGTAATCTGGGCAACTGGTGCATGAGATTGTTCCAGAAATGCTGCTCTGTTCAATAAATACTCACAGGAACACCTCAAGCGGTCAAAACTTTCAGGGGGCTCTGGGATGTCTCAGCAGCACAGAACTGCTAGCGAGGGGCCATGGGTGCAGGAAGTTACGTGGCTTTTGTGTCCTAGGATTTCTTCTGAAGCCTTTCCTTTTTGCTCAGTGTGTCTGCTTTGTTTCCACAGGGTGGATAACTTGTCTAAGTATTTTAGTGGATTGAAAGAACAAGAAAAGCGGTTTAAAGTTATGGAAGCCCAGGTAAGTAATAGTTTTATAGGCACTTATATCAGCTTTAGGATTTCACCACATTTCTCATTTAATGGTAGTCTGGCAGACCCTATTTAGGGATGAAGGGAAGGAGAAATGGATCTGTATTATGGTTTCGCTTACCTTATTGTTTTCTCTCTGGTGATATATATATGTAAAGAAACATTTCTGACCGGCAGAAAGGAGAAAGGGGAATACAGCATTTCTTGCTCTCCTTGCTAGTCTACTTGAGAAGTGTTCATTCCTTCATTAAGGATGTTTCTGGAATGAAACGCTTCATCTTCCCCCCTCTATTATCTTCCTTCTCCCAACCTTTTCTTTCTTTAAAACTGTCAACTTTGAAAATACCCATATTCTGTCTGATCGGACCTAGACTAATCTTCTTGGACATCAGTTTTTCTAATTTTCTTGGATATCAGATACCAACGTCTCAAAGAGAAGGGTCAAACATACAAATGTGAAACACAAATAATAGAAGGAAACCCTATCGTGAGCTTGAAATATAAACAAACATTTTTTAAACAGTCTGAAAATACTCAGCATTATCACGTGCTACGCAGCACAACTGTTACTGTTCTCTTTGTCCTTAGAACTCTCCGGTGTAATTTTGGCCTCGCTGATAGTTCCTTATCTTAATATTCCCATTGCAATTTCCCTCCCCTTTCTTAGACATTTTATGGCTTCCTGAAAAAAGTCGTGCTATTCAATGAACAATGTTGACACCAAATAACAGGTCCAACAGGAACACACAAGAAATGCTTTAGTAAGTTTGTGTCAGCTTGAGATAATGCAATATACTCACAAAAAAGGGAAGGTATTTAATACAAGTCTTCCTCCCAGACAGTTCAACTATTTCTTAAATAAAAATAAAAAATATATGGGGTATCTCTGATGCTGCTTCAGTCTGCTGCCTAGATTATCTTTCTTGCAAATTTAAGAATGGATAAAGTACTACGAATATTAGCTGATGTAGAAATCACTACCTATTTTGTAGATTTGCTACTGTACAGCTGTTATCTCCTCAATGGCAGAGGTTTTAACCAAAACCAACCTCTTGTGCAACCCACCAGCTCCAAACTATACACGTAAGTATTGAAAAACAATAATGGAAAAGCTAATTAATACAGCTATACAATTTCATTTAAAAATGACAGGGAAAAAATAAAAAGATTGGAAAAGAACCACATAAGGAGGTACCTAGAGGTAATGGGAATATAAACAAAACCAGAATATTCATACTTCGGAATGAAAAAATTAACCTTTTGCAAAATATATTTTAAAAACTTTGGGGAAAGGACTGTTGTTTAGTGTGAGTTAGAATCATCTCACCCAGCTTCAAGCATCTAAATAAGTATCTATTTGCCACAGGGTTTCTTGAGAGGATTGTCTTGGGAGTTTCCTGAGTCAATGAGAGAGTACTACCAAAGTATTACCAAAACATTTAATATGGGTAACAATAATCATTAAAAATAGAACTTAAGCAAGCCTCCTACTTTGTTTTGATGAACACAGCTCATTTGCCTTCAGAGCTGCAACTATTTCTGTCAGTTAAGAATCTTGTCCTGTGTCCCAGGGCTGCACTGTTTGGAGTTTAAAGCACTAGAGACAGAAACAGACTATTTCTCAGCCACCAGAGGATGTCCAAAACAATAAAGATTTTGGGTATTAATTATCCATTTCAATATTTACCTATTACTATCTATTACACAAAAAGGCCTCCAGAAACCATAAACTGAACATATATATACACTACATGGGAAAAAGAAGTAGACGGAAACTCAGCAGTCATGACATGACAAGACCTGAAATCACTCAAACTAACCTCAAACTTGACTTAATTCTATAAGCAGCTTATAAAACACATCCATAAATTGCTTCATTATCAATATTCCAATAAGAAAAACCATCCTGTAGCATATTCCCCAGACCTTTCAATACTGTAACTGCACAGAAATCAGAAACTTAAATAGCTGAAAAATAAAGAAGAAACCTGTGTTTATCATTTACTGAGCAAATACAAAGTAACAGAATCTACAGTATCTTTTTATTGTGGATTATTTTCAACATTTTAAAGTTTCTTAAGCAATTGCTGTTACGTGCCCCTTGTCCTAAGGCTTTTAAACAAGTACGTGGCTTTTACAATCCTATTAGGTGTGACGAATGCCTACACGGAAGGGCCTCTGCCAGAAAGAAGTGAAAGAGAAGAGCATGCCGATCAGTCCAAGAATGACATCACATACATGGATAATTAAATTTTATTCTTATTTCTTCAGATTAAACCTTTTGTCCTTCTGAACTACTGTAGAAGTAAAATCCTAATCTCGCAAAGGCCTAAGGCCCAGCTCTCAAAGCCTTTACGCCCAGCACTGCCAATGTTTTACACTACTGAGGATTTCTTGGTATTCCTCCTTCAATTTCTTGGGCTTTCTTCCGTTCTGCTCCTCTATCACTTGATCCATTCTCCAAAACTCCATTCCACAAATCGCATTAAAAACTTTCTCCTCCAGGATGACTCTACCACCTCATTTTCTAAATATGATCTGCCTTCTGTTCTCCAAATACCACACCCGCAGTCCAGTGTAATCATTGCCAATTTCCACATTTCTCTGTTCAAGGGAGTCTCCCTTTGGAAGGGTGATCATTTATGCGCTAAAACCCACGCCACTTCCTTGGCCAAGAAAGCAAGCTTGTATTTCTGAGTTGCTTAGAAAGGAAATCCACAGGAAAGGGCCTGGGATACTGAACTATTACAATCCATACAGTTCCTGGAGTTCTTACAACCCTCGAACGATTGCACTCACCGTCTTCTCTTCCCGTGCTGGCTTCTGTGAGCTATTCCTTTGCTGCTGTTCCTTACTCAGGGCTCCCCACTCAGTCCCAGAAACTGGAATCCCATCGCACGCTCCTCAAGTGTGCAGTGGCTTGTGGTCATTTTCCAAACAGAAAGCAGGGGACCCTCCCACAGTCAGACCCCCATCCTCTGCTGCTTGCTTTTTTGTTTCATTGCCAGATCTCATCAGCTTCCTGCTGTTAAAGGAGACTTTGCCTTGATGTATTGCACCGCATGGAACACAGCATCTACACCTACGCCGTTCTCAGATTTCATTTTTTTAATCTCTCAAAGTTCAGGGAAAAAAAAAAATCACTTAAGAGACTTTAAAGCAAGAATGTGTAGCAAGAATTTTCCTACAAACTAGGAATTTGGACTGTTGTCTTTTTCATTACTTAAAACTGGCATGCACATTTTTAGCATACAAAAGCTAGCTGGCTTTATTAGAATTTTAAAGGAAAAGATACACCAATAAAATGAATATTACTACCATCCTTTAAAAGGAAATTTCTTTGGAATAATATAAACAGCATCAGAAGGGGGGGAAGTATTGGGTTGTGGTCTTTCTTACACTGATAAGCTTGAACTGAACTTAATTTCCTCAGGCCTTTAACACTGTTTCTATGCAACACAGATGTAGGTTGTGCAAAAGCTTTCTCCGTTACCAAAGGTGGGGAAAAAAAAAAAAAAATCTCAGATCTGATAAAAATACCTTTCCAACATGAGTCTTTTAATAATAGATATTAATCTTTTTATAACATCTTCATAAAATAGGCATTTGTCCAGTTTATTCAGCTGTGCCCCAGAACTCAGTGACCCCATTGACAGTGGTGGAATTTTGGTACTGTCCTACCTGTTCTTCACCCTAGGCCGGCAGAAGCCACAAAACCACCAAGTTTGTACCAAACTACATTTTTGGTTAGGAGATAATGCCTTATAATAATGCATTACAACCAGCACGCCCGACTCTTGGCAGCAGCTTCCATTCAAAACCGGCTACTATTTTAATTGTGATCAGCACATTAATTATCCACTGGAAACCAAAATCTGTCCATTTGGAATTGTTGTTATGTCCCACTCACATGCACTGGAACAACTGCTGTATTTAGCAATAACCCATTAATTAATGTGCACCAAATTGTATACTCATGAGAAAATACCTTCTGCTTTTAAAATTAAAAGGTGAATTTCAAAAGATGGAGCAATATTACTCATTTTACATTGTTTTCTGCTTCTGCTGCCAAATGATTCATCTGTTCAAACACAAAGACTCAAATGACTGGGCCTACCAGTCGATTCTTGATAAGATGCTGACACCGCCCCAGAGGAAGTAACCTCCCCAAATATCCTTCACGGTTTGGGCAAGCACAGTCTAGCAAGAAATATCACAAATTCTAAAGTAGTAATCTTTTACTGCACAATTACAAATACTAACATTGGGGTATGTTAATTTAGAATACTGGCCAAAAAAAAGTCAGTCCAAACTGACCTGAATTAATTTGAGTTTCAAATCATATAACCTTTCAAAGAATTTAATCTTTCACACTTATTTATAAAATTTGCTAACATTCTGTGTGAAAACCTACTGTATTTGACATTCACTCCAATGTGATTCATTGTATGAGGTGACTCATCCTATGAGGCGATTCTCTATATATTGTAAAATGATTGAAAATGTTAAAAATGTGAAGTTTAGAATCTACAAATATAAGACTTGAGGGAGAAGTTACAAGAGGGTAAGCTTAGAGTAACATTCTAGAAGATTTTCAAGACAATTCTCAAATCAAATAAACTGAGCATTTGTAAAACTCCTATAGCTGCATTAATCAGCATGGTTCAAAGAAATGAAGAAATCAAGCTACGACTGAAAATTTATTGAATCCTAAAGAACAAAAAAGTATCTGGTCCTGGTACAAATATCTCATTCCCACCAAATCCACACATAGAATCAAGGTGGATGCAGTGACACCTGGAAAGGACATTCAAATGTGCAGGCCAAGAATCATCACATCATATCATATCAGTATGAGGAAAAGCTGCTGCCCAACTTAACAACTGAAGCTGTTGCAAATTCTGACCTACACTCAATGTGATGAGACTTTGCTGAAGCCATCTTGAGCGTGTCTTCACCAGGATATAGCCAGAGTTGTACCCCACTGCAGGAAACACTGTGTTTTTTAAAATCTTTACCATGTGACACTAAATAAGGTAAATATTAAGCCAACCTTAAAAAAATATATATATTTTTGCCAGTTCCCACCTGGGCCCTCCAAACTCACGACTGGGCACTGTTGTGCTTTTTGCTTTTACTCTCAATGGCAATGACAGAAGGATGTAGTAACCAAAAAAAAAAAAAAAAAGAAGAAAAAGGTTTTCCTCCATGGGACGGGGCCAGAAGAAATAACATCTAGTGGAAGACTAGCTTTTATTTCACTGTTTAAAAATGTCTATGTAATAAGCTGATCATCTTTGTTCGAGGATTCTACAGGATTTGGGAACAGCTCTAAATTTGGGGGTTAGTAGGAAGCCTTGCAGCCTTTTAGCTAATACATCTTTTTCTTTGGCTACTTCACCTCTAGAGCAAGCCCCAGGAAGTTGCGCAAGCAAACAACCAAAGCACACCCTATTCTCTCCTGCTAGGGTGCAATTATCCTGTGCCCATAGACTTCTCACGAACAAAAAGCCTGGAATGTATTTTAGGTAGCTTAATTTCTAAATTTCTAAAATGTTCTTGGTGGCTACGATGCAAACCGTTAGACAAGAAAAAGTATCATATGGTTTCCAGACCAGGGGGGAAAAAAAAAAAAAAGAAAAACCCAAACATATCCAAAGACAATACAAGCCCTTGGATGTCTCTAATGTGCTCCATCCTTCAGGACTCTTTCTCCTCCCCTTCATCATCTACTTTAGGTCGGAAATTTTTCCTATTCTTCTTCTTACTGCAATGGAATCCAACTGTTTCCACCAATGGCTCTTCACCTGAGTCTCTAAACCTTGCACTCAGTGTACCTTCTGTATTCAGGTCCCCCGCCATCATGTACTCCTCCTCCTCTGTTGCCTTTCCACTTCCACTACCTAAGTGCCCCAGCTCTACCTTATCTTCCTCCCTCAAGTCATCAGTCTTCAGAGATTTTCCTTTCAGATCTGTTTTCATGTGTTTCTTATCTTCCCCTGCCGATGTTTTCTTTTCCAGTCCATCAACACCCCTTTTTGCTGGTTTGGTGAAGACAATCCTCCCAGCTCCACTGCTGGAAGGGTCCTGGTTGAAGTATGGGGTGTAGCTATCTTGGGCAGCTGAGCTTCGTCCCTCCCCTCTTTTCTTCAAACCCTCTAGAAATTCCATGGCCACTGCCCTGTTAGTCTTGTCACTAGACTCTGAAATTCCATCTAGGCTGTATTTGGTCCAGCGTTCTGGGTGTGCCACATAGTCAGGCACTGCAGGAGAGGTTTTGGGAGCCTGCACTGGTTTGGCTTGCTTTCCCAGGCTTTCTGGAACCATGTTACCCGAAACCATGGTTGGAGGCAGCGGACGCTTAAACCTCCCATCAACAACATTATCTTCAGGCATCGAGGGCACAGACAACTTGGCCGCCTCTTCCAGGCAATCAAAAATGCTCTGGCTACGGAGAGAGAACGTAGAACTCATGCCCCTCAGATGGAATGGCTGGACAGGAGATCTGTGACTGCTGTTTGAAGAGTCAGGGGTCTCCCCTGATCTGTAATCCCCATCATCTCCAGATGGCTCCTCAGGAGATACTGTATCAACTTCGGCTTCATCCGCTAACCCCAAATCATCGGAATCAGAATCGCTGAGTGACACTGTGTCTGAGGGAGGAGCTCCTTCGTAGTCTGTGGCACCACCAGCCACTGTCCCCAGAAAGGGTTCACCTGCCTCCTGATCGCCCATCTTCAAGGCCTCACTCCACTGAGGTCTTTGCCGTAGGCCCAGGAACAGCTGCAAATACGATTTTCCAAATGCCCAGCGAGTTTAGTGCCTAGAATATAAAGGAGCATAAAAATTCCACTGTGAAATGAGAACCAAGTATAAGACTATCATTCTGTGCCGTGCAAAATAATTATTACTGCAACACAACAGGCAGCTGTACTTCAGGGATTCCTAAGCAATTTTGCTTGAAATAAAAACATTATTTAAGGAATGAATGCACATTAAAATTAAAGACTTACAGAGGACTCAATACAAGAATATGAAGTAATTAAAAATAGAGTTGCACACCAAATGTCATTAGAGGTTACAGCAGGTCCAATTACTAAAAAGATGAGCATAACATTTTTGAGCAAATCTGAATAGCCCATAACTCTTATACATCTCCCAAGAGACAGCTATGACCTCTCCAAATTACACCCTGCATTTATCATACTGTATAAATCCACAAAAACACATCCTAATCTCTCACACTTTCTTTTGACCATTACGATCCTTTATTGCATTAGCCACTGTACCTCCTGTCCCACTAATCCTCAAGTTCTGCCTATTATAAAGGACACTATCACTGATCGAAGTCAGTGGCAGAGAAGCCACAAAAATATCAGGGCTACAGTTTCAGGATTGCTTTAAAGTACAAGCTCCACTCCTCCTGCCTTGGGTTTAAGCTCTCGTGTCATTACTAGATTCCTGGAATCAGAAAGCGAGGCAGCTCAAGAAATCAATCCCACTGGATTAAGAAAACTAATCGCACATGCCATGCTTCTGCATGGAAACAAGGGGAGGGTGCAACCAAGGGTCTGGAAGAGCTGGCCCTTCAGTCAGTAAGAAGATAGTGTGATTTGAAGCCTGACTTCCAGCAGTGGCTGGATTACCTGATTCACTCTGCCACCTGCTTGAAGGGAAACTTGCAGAACTGAGGTGGTTGATGATCACTCTACCACTTGCCCAGCAATCAGAAACAGAGTCGGCAAACACACACTTCAGTTCAAATCACAAAAACGTGAATTACAGAAACAGTTCTAATCTATTATTAGAATAAGCTCGACTACCTAATTATAGGTTCTGAAACGGTGCAGTAAACAGACATGGAAAGTCTGTTAGTCACTCACTTTCTCTTGAGACTGAGTCAGCTTCCCCTCCTGAGGGTCAGTTAAAGCCACCAAAGATCTCAGCACTTCCACCCTAGAAAACAAACATTTCCATCAAGATACTGGAAATGTAGTTTTAAAATGAGTTTAAAAATAATTCCTTCCCCCTGAATCATCCAAAGCTGCAGAACCGAGTTCTAAATCTGACACAAACTCACGCTGGTATAAAAGTCTGCAGATATTCCTGGATTTTTGGCAAAAGAACACCACACAGCCTAATAAGGCAGGCACCACTATATTGACTCAGTCTCCACATTCACACTGCCAACCTTATTGTGTAGAACGGAACAGAGGTTTTAAAAAAATAAAACTGTAATTTGCACGTGCAGTAAACCACTACTAAATGAACGGTATTAAATGCAGCTCAGAAAATATAAAAATAATAGTTATGCATTGCAAGTACTAAGTGCTGCTAAGTACTAAGACAGTGGATACCACAGAGTTCCATTTTCAAAGAAAGGTCATATTCACAGTTAGGGCCAGATCTTCATGAGGCATTAAAACATAGAGAAACTTCTGAAGAATTCAACACACTGACTGCTATGTTCCATGTAAAGTCTGGCTGTCTTTGACAAAAGGGATCTGATGACTGCTTTTGAAAACATTGCCCTCAGCGTAACCTCTAAATGGGAAATAAATATCTGAAAACCATACATTCTTCTGCTTAGTTTTGTAACACATGAAAAGTAATGACTACAACCCAAAAGAGACAGCGTATAATTGACTAAAACAGCTGTTTTCAGATGGCAGTACAAGTGTTCATCATAGGCTGTGAATCATGGTATCTCTTGTCTGAGGGCAGTTACACAGAAAGGAAAAATTTTGCTCCCAAGAAGATGTTTTAGCGTTAGCAGCATTAGTAGCCAGACACACTGACCCTTACAGCACCCCAGAGAGACTCACAGGTTTGTTATGGTGACGTGATCACAGCACAACTCGGGGAGGATGGTGTGTCTCTGGACGGGAAGGTCCCCACTGGACTCTTCCATCCTGGTCTTACTCAAACAGGCTCTGTGCGTCTTCGTGCAGCCTGTGAGGAAAAGAGAGATCCCAGTCACTCCAAACCATGGCCACGAGTCTGCTCTCGTCACAGAGAGCACTGCAGCAAAGCCTGCCTGCAATCCCGCGCCAGGAACAGCACAGCCCTTCGGGACGGTGCTCATACAGGCTGCCACACCAAGGACGAGGGCAGCAGTCCCCGGGCTCACACCTCCAGCGGGCACCCCACCCCGGGGAGGGGGAAAAGACAGGACCCAGGGCCTTGCCCAACATCACAGGTACAGCCCACAGCCTCAGCCTGTCCTGC
>NW_009610870.1:0-1102 GCF_000690535.1 Cariama cristata
GCCAACTTCGGACCGACTCTCACAGGCTGGAATAGGAGCCTAGGGTTGATTTCACTCTAAAAGTCTGCTTGAGACTTTTTGCTAATTCCACAGTACAGCATTCAGTTCAGATTAGGATTATTCGAAGGACTGATTTTAGTTCAAACACCAGAAGAGAAGGGCAAGAGTGACACAGAAATAAATTACTATTTTTCACATTTTGCATGCATACTTATATATTATTTTAATTAAATCCAGATAAACTTCCAAACACAAATGCTGTGCTTTAAAACCTTTAATTTCAGAAGTGGTGACATAAACCCCTTTGATTTCTTCATCTCCACCCCTTCCCCTGCTACCAAGTTGAAACAATTAGATTAATTCACTGAGAATTTGTGATTAGTTTCACTCATTCTGAAACTACTTTTCTTTTTTTTCTTTTTTTTCTTTTTTTTTTGGCAAATAAGCTTTTCAGCTATTCACCACATTCTGCTGCAGAGCTGTGGGATGGTAAACCAGACCACATAGGTGCGCAATTTATTATGAAATGCTGCATCAGCAAGACAATTGGCCTAGGTATGCAAGAACTGTAAAAGCAGTACCTGGTCATTGAAGTGCTGCAAATATTTAAATATTCTCCTACAGCCACAGTCAACTTGGCCAAAGCTGATCTTGAGGACTTAGGGCATTGACACGCCTGAGGGACGGGATGCCATCCAGAGGGACTTGGACAAGCTTGAGAGGTGGGCCCATGAGAACCTCATGAGGTTTAACAAGGCCAAGTGCAAGGTCCTACACCTGGGTTGGGGCAACTCCTGGCATCAGTACAGGCTGGGGGATGATGTGATTGAGAGCAACCCTGCGGAGAAGGACTTCGGAGTGCTGGTGGATGACAGGCTAGACATGAGTCAGCAATGTGCAATCGCAGCTCAGAAGGCCAACCGCATCCTGGGCTGCATCAAGAGGAGTGTGGCCAGCAGGTCGAGGGAGGTAATCCTGCCCCTCTACTCCACTCTGGTGAGATCCCACCTGGAGTATTGCATCCAGCTCTGGAGCCCTCAGCGCAGGAAAGACATGGACCTGTTGGAGAAGGTCCAGAGGAGGGCAACGAAAATGATCCGAG
>NW_009610870.1:1513-6779 GCF_000690535.1 Cariama cristata
ATCATGTTAAACTTACCAAAAGTGGCTGCAAGGTAACAATTTCCCGTAAGTATCATATTGTCTACATGTAACAACAATGTGAAACGTTTCTGTGTGAGGATCTTCGTGGTATTCTTGGCATAACATAGAAGTCTGTATGTTTTTATTTGGTCTCAAGTTGATGTCAATTTCTAAAAAATCTTTGATTATACCAAAGGCCCATTGGTTACCATATCAGGACATACAGTCTAAAACAAAATCGCTCCTCCTTTAGCCCACCATATCCAGCAGCCCAATAAAAAATTTTCTATGAACTCTAACTTCAAAAGATAGTCAATTAAAACATAAATATCTCCAGACATCAAAAGAGGGATGCACATGTCAGTATCATTCATATCTTCTACTTTTCCACCAAAAAAATTGACACCCCTGGCCATATCATCAATTTAAAATAGCACAAATACAGATTTTCATCCTCAAACATCAAGACTTCTACCAGATGACAAAGACTTCTACAGATTTCATTAAAAGCTCCCTTTTCTCTAAGGTCCAGCATTATTTCATATTTGGAAGAAAAGTCTGGGAATTTTCTGTATTCTGTAGCACCTGCGGAGCTGCTGTGGACAAGTGCAAGTCATCCTTGTGCTATGGAGCAGCAGAACAAGATGACCATCTGTGTTGTAGGATCACACAGATTAAGTTTATAATGATAGAGAAGGAAAGGGACTGATCCACACTTTGGAACCAAGTGGTACAGATTTCTTTTCTCTTAGAGTTGTCCTGATCTGTAGCAGATTGGGGAGCAACTGGGGAACTTGAGAACTGGGGAAGTGAGCTGTTAATGCTGCAGTGTGGACAATCACAGTCTGAATGTTCAAATTCCCCTTTTATTTAGCAACAGAGATCAACCTTCAGTGGCTAAGAATTACAGTGACAGCTGAAGAATTATTTCTGATCTCAGCAAGCAAGGAAAGTAATTCAGTTTAGCTAAGAGTATGAAATTCTGGACTAGTATTGCCAAATCAAAGACTGCAGTTACTTGAAAGCAGATGCCAAAACCAGGTATGCTTTTATGGTAAACTTTCTCCCAGTAAGAAAAAATTTCCCACCCAGCCCTAAGAAGTTTTTGAGATTTGGTTCCCATATATAAACTGAACCCTTGTGGACCCTGCAGCTAAGACAGTAAGGTTTCTTTGCCCTCTGCCTGCAGAAGATGGAGTTATGATAATAAAAACAAAAGTTCATATGGAATCAGGTCTTCTCAAATGCCAGGCAGTTCTTTCAACCCCCAAAAGGTATGCAAGTTCAGAAAAGATTGTAGGAATGCAAAAGTTTCCGGTTATTTTTTTTCCCAAAGCACCTAGAGGATTTATCTAGGGCAAAGAATTGCATGAGTGGAGCTCTCCAGCCCTGCTAATGTTGACCCTTTATTGTGTTTGAAGCTGAATAGGTTGGCTCCATTTCACCTGGCTGTGAAATAATTTAGCACTTAATCCTAGTTGCTTTCTAGTAGTGCCGATTCCGAATCTGGCAGTGTGCCAAGGTATAAGGACAGGATAAGGAAACAAATAATAATCTGAAAGGACTCTGGAAATAAAAAGCTGTGTCCTGTATAATATGCTCTTGTTATTGCTGTTAATATTTGTGCCTATCACAGTGCCTGGAAATCCTAGTCCTAGACTACAATCACAGTCTGCTAAATATTACAGTTTCTACAATAAAAAAATAAAAGATTACCAACTTCTCTTCAGGGAGAATACACGATATTTTATTCCTTAGGAAGCATTTTCATTCTGTTAATAAAGTCTACTAATAAAAATAAACCAACAGCAGCTTAATTTGGGATAGATGGACTGCTGCGCCTTGTTTCCATTGACAGGAACCCTGGGGAATCCAATTTCATGTCAATGCAATGACACTCTCAGTCCTAGCTGATTTCTCTGTGTTCCTGCTACCTGGGAGCTTTCAGCTTTACAGATCAGGAAACTGAAATATAGAAAGGAATTACTTGCCCAAGGACACAGGGCAGGTTCTGGCAGAAACAAGAATAGAAACTGTGCATGGTAAGTCACACCATCTATTCTAAATAACAGACTAAAGTGTCATTTCATTCTCCAGCTTTCTCTAATGTGTCTAGGTAATTACAGGGTAAATTCAAGGTACAATGCCCTTTTTATTTAAATTCTTTAATTTCTTTTTCTGAATTTAAAAAGACAACAACTGTGTTTAGATGTCATTGTTAATCATAGAAAATACTTTGAAATTCTTGTGTTTAAAAGGTAAGGAGGAATCAAAACAATTCTATTTAATTACTGCTATAATTTTGCTTGCTTAAGGCAAAAAAAACAGTTTATCAAGTTGATGGGGAAGGAATTTATAAACCTAATTGCTGGAATAAAAAGTATATCACCTAACAATTAAAAAGAAAGAAAACTTCTGAATTCTTAAAATTGTGCAAAAGCTCAAAATATAATGGAAAGTAATGAATTGTTCCTAGATTCCAATAAAGGCGTTCCTCCTTTTCCATGCTAATGAACACTGAAAGAAAAGTATATCATCAAAATGTAATCAAAGCTGGCTTGCTTTGTAAATCTTTGACAGGGGCAGAAGCAGACCTTGGATTTTTTTCTATCTCACACTAATACTTCAGCAAGACATTAAGTGCATTGCATTAACAGAGCTAATACTTCCCCAGCAATTTTACAAATACAAATATATAACATGTCTCTCATTTCATTATATTAATTTAAACTCACTACATCAGCACAGAAGAGAGAGTTTGTAAACTGAAATGGACTGTCCCAAGCTAACACAGTAGGATATGAAATACAAATTACATAATGTATTTATGCCACCTGAATAATGTTTTACACTCCATTGGTAAGGGATGATCGACTCAAAAGGGATGTAAGAAATATACTGGCTAATCAGAACACTTATTAGCTGCAAACTGAAGTAGCCTCATGACAGAAATCAATACCACCTCAGCATCAGGATAATGACAATAAACCTTCATCTGCAAATCCTCATTCATGGCAATCGAGGTTTCTCATGCAGCTGGTCCCTAATCAAGTAAAAGGACTAACATCACAGTAAAGATTTATAGGGCGAGATCCACAGTGAAGTTTTCATTCTGGTTTTGCCCAGAATGAAGATTATTGAGTCTTAAATAATCATTAAAGGAAACCGAGCAGGTTATACCACGAGGAGAATTCATTTTCCTTTATTAAATGGAAAGAATGAGATGTGAAAAGAATCGGAAGATTTAAGGAACAAGATGTCTCAATCAGTTGATATAATCTTGCTTGGGCATATCTAAATGAGAAGGATCAACGTGAAAAGATGAAGAAATTTTCATAGAGGCATCTTACTCTACTAGTACGTGCACATGGGCTTTCTGAAGACTGAGAAATGTAAATTGTCAAGGACAAAAACACCCAAGTATTTCACAAAAATACTTCACACTGGTGCTATGAGAGTCCAACGTATAACTGATCTATCTCTATATGCTTGAACTATTTTAGCAGTGAAGTATATCTATAATGATTCAAATTATTTATTCTAGATCCTGGGGTAGGTGGGGAGAGGAACTGTAGGCATCATGTTTCACCTTGGGGGTTGTATGTGTTGGGGTGATATTTATCAAGGTTTCATCACAATTTTGGGGGGTGCGATAACTTTAAAATAAAAGCAAGTTCCTTTTGAGAATAAGAGTAAAAGTTTACTTTTTTGGTTAATACCTAGCAGAAAAGAGGTATTCCTCCTTTCTGCTTCGCAAAGTTAACATTTAATACATAACTCCGCCTCTTTTGTTTCATTTAGGAACAAAACAACCAACACCTTTATCTTTTCTTTAAATTGGAACTCCTTTATTAGTCACCTCAGAAATACATACCTGGAAAACAAACTGATCTGGGTTTACAGAATGATTTTAATTTTGATCCTTCAAAAGAGTAAATGATTTTGGAAAATAACCATATTTAACCCTTTTTTTTTTCATTCTCCATCTGCTACAAAAGTTTATAATGAATGGGAGTGAATATCACAAAATAATATAGTGAATTTTGTGTTGCCATCTCCTTCGGTTTTCATCTTTAAGAAACAGCCATAGACTAGGAAAGAAGACTTGTGATAGAAATTAACGAGAATCCTAATTACGCAGCTTTGATGCATAGTAAGTTCTTCACTAGAACTTGTATTAAATTCTGAGCCTCTGTATGGAAAACTACAGAAAAATCAAAATTTATTTTGACTTATCACTGACCCACAGTGAGTAAGAATTAGAATTGCAGAATTAGGAGTAAAATGACCTAACATCTGTTTGAAATGCCTTGTACTTCAGAGACCAATGCTTGTCCTGTATTGTATTTTTACTCTGGATTAGATGATCTAATGGTTGTATTAGTCTTTATTTCTTCTTGATAATGCTGTGGTTTTTAAATAACAGACAACAGAGTGGGTAGTCCTCATTGGAAAACTAGATGATGCTATTATGAACCTTAATTCTTTCCTCATCATACATAATTAAAAGACAGCCCATCGATAGTGACCTCCATTTTATTTTAAATAACTTTTTTATTAACTATCTTTGATTTCAAAGCTGATTTGATTATAATCATTATGTTGGCTTAATATTAATGAAGTGATTACTCCTAGTTTACCTTACTTCTCATAGCCCATTTCTGAAGAGAAATACAGATATGTCATTAAGAGTTCTTGTGTATCTGACACCTCAATTAAAAATCAATCAGTTTCTAGTTCTATGATTTTTTATTTCACTTAGAAGATTCACAATATCATATTTCCAATATTGAGGGTAGACACTATTTTTTTCCTACCTTACACTAAGAAGTTGTCATTCTTGGGGCATCCTAAACTGAAACTCAGGTGTACAAAAAGACATGAGCTATTTCAAGTAGTGAGAAACCAAGAGAGTCCATGACATGTCAAACCAAAGGTACAGATCGATTATTATGCTGTTTGTACTGGTGTGCAACAGTGGATGATTGGGGAGTGAGAATAAGAAATTGGGCACCCTTAGTATGAATATTCAGTATTATAACATCCAAATTCTAGTCCATAGAGAGGAATCAAGGATATGTACCTTTCTTTCACAAGGAAAGAAGATGAAGAACCACCAGAAAACCTTTCTAAGATAGCAAACAGAGAAAAAGCTGAAGAGAAGCAAGTCCCGGAGAAAAGCAATATTTGAGGCAGAATCTAATCTGTCATTTCCATTCAATACTTAAATATAAAAAGCTCATGAGAATCTATCTCACTATGCTAT
>NW_009610871.1:0-19091 GCF_000690535.1 Cariama cristata
GCTGAGCCGTGCAGGCGGGTCGGGCCAATGAGGAAGTAAATCTGGCATAGGACATTACCTCCTGGTCCACATAGCTTTTTCCTTTGGTTTGGAACTCTTGGGCCTCGGCTGCTGTAGAAAGAAATTTGTGTCTCGGGGTGTAGGTCCTCTGGTCACCTCCATGCCAGGGCTCAAACCATGTCTGACCCACAACCACAGAGACTGAAGTCCCTGAACATCTACCCTTACTTTTTGAACTGCAAAAGTAGCCCCACAGCCCGTTGCCCAGCAAAGCCTAGAGACCTTGTGGAGGTGATGTGCTTGAGGTCCTTGGTAATACATACCACCTTGCACCTGGAAAAAACACCTCAAGATCAAGTTTGATATCTCTTGAGACAGCAAGCCCTACTGTCCCAAGATGAAGTTTGACATCTCCTGAGGCATCAAGCCCTTAGGCTGCATGTGGGGCCCAGTATGCCCAAGCATAACCAGGTGCTCGATAGTGGGAAGCTTGGGTAGAAAGTGAGTGGTGTGTCACACAACAGGCAGGTGGTTGCAGCTGGGGAGCAGGAGCAGAGGAAAAATGGAGTTGCATCTACCAGCGAGGCCCAGCCTCTGCAGCATGTCTGTCTGATCAGGAGCTAAAGAGAGAGCAGTACCGTGGCGGTGTAATGTAAGCTGTAGATCCTGAGCAATGGAGGCAGAGAGCAATGTCAAGCCTCTGTCTACCTGCTGACTGAGTGACGAAGGTATCTTGTGAACCGGACTGACTTGGATTTACTTCGAGTCCTTCATTTTTAAATTACACACATGAATTTGATGGGGGGCATGGCATTTTGCAAAATAATGTGCATGGGAGGTCACTGCTGTGCACATAACAGTGATAACCTTTTTGTGGGACTGTTTTGTGGTGCTCTTATGGAAACACATAATACATGCAATTTCTTCATACAACATTATTTCTTTACTCAGTGACCTTACAAGAGGCAATACTCACGCTTGTAAAAATTCCCTAGAGTGTATCCGCTAGGTATGGGGAGGTGCTGCTACGCCCACACGAAGAACCTTGTTACACAGTAGAAGTCATACAATTCTGGCATCTTATCAGAGCAAAGCAGGGTGTTTAGCTATAGCGGTTGCTTTAATCTTTCTTTTCTTTAAAAAAAAAAAAAAATTTAAAAATGCCAGTATGTAACATTTTGTCATTAGCCTAGGCAGGATAAGCCGTTTGTTACTCATGCGGAGCTCTGCCAGTATTCATTATTCTTGGCTTTCAGATCTCTCTGAAGCTCCAAACCCAGCACCCCGTACAAGCCTACCAATGTACCTTAGCCCTAACCCTCACCACTCTGCTATCCTGGTCCTAAGCTTTGCCAGCTCTTCTTCAATATGGCCTGCGGTATCCTCTGATTTTCCATTTCAAAGTCTCTCTGATCCACACCTGAACTTCTGCCATTCCACATGACATGAGCAGAGAGACCTCGAGGGGAAGAGGAGGGCGAGAGCTGGGAAATCTGAATATGAGTGTCCTTGTGTACATCAGGATCAGCTCTGTTGAGGTTGGATGAGTTATACCACTGCACACCTGACATCTGTGAAAAGACAGGCAGAATCTAGTACAGTTTTGTTGAGGCGGTGATCACACCACTGAAGTACCGCATCACCTCATAGTTAAGTCTTGATTAAATTCCAGTCCAGATAACAAAATCTCACTTGCCTACATTCCCCTCTCCAATTTCATAAAGAGTTTTTTTTGCATCTGATCTATTTTGTGTGATGCCTTCATGTGGTCTTTATCACTTGCACTTTAAACAGGAATGTCTGTCTTTGGTGTATTTTCCACAAACTCATGGATACCAGGATCTCTCTGCTATATAAATGCTTATTACCACCATGAAAAAATAATTGTTTTCCTGTTCCCTAACAGAGAATACCAGCTACACTGGAAGCCTACCCTCCAGTGCCTATGAGGCCCTGACACCAGCAGCGTCTTAACACCAAGTAAAAGTTCCAGATAGGGTCAGAAATTCCCAGTAACTGAACCCTTTGACCCCTTTATGGTCAAAGCTGTTCATAACCTTGCAGTACGTACTTTCAGCCTTGACCAATATTCTTATGGCCCGGTGTTTCTCTGTAGGGACGTATATTTCCTTTGCAGATAGTAGCTGCCTTAGTGCAATAACCAGACCAGAAGAGACTCCGTAGCCTGACCTGTGTATCACAACCATTAAATTTCACTGACCTATTCTGAGCTCAAAAACCTTAGCAAAGCACCCTCCAGCTGGACGGAGGACATCCAGCCCCAGTTTAAAGACACCAGCAAGAGAGAATACATGTCTTTTTGTTCCAGTGGTGAATCACCTTCACCATTGAAAACGCACACCTAACGCTTCGGCATACTGGGTCTGGCACTCCAGTTGGTATAGGTGCATTTTACTGGTGTGTCATCTTCAAAGAAAAATCTAGGTAGATGAAACATACTGCTGAAACAGGAAGTTTTATGCCGCTAAATTGTCTATTAATTCTCTCCAGATTGCTGGCAAGTGGGAAGTGCCTGCCTTGGGCATTGGTGGCATTGCAGAGACGCTGATGAGCCGAGAGGAGGCTAATGTCCAAACATAAGAGGAACTGGGCCCCTAACCTTCTCGCTTGAGCTCTTCTGAAAATCCCTGCCATCACTCTGAGGATGCAGTGCCAAATGCTGCGCTGGCACAGTGCCACTTCAGTCAGCGGTGTCTCACCAACAAAGAACTTGCCCAGGGTGTTTAACTGAAAACTACAAAGAGAGGGGCACGGAACTAGAAGAGAAGTTGTTCTTCGTGTCCAGGCATTCATACACCAGGCCCAACATTTGGATCCTTCTGAGGAAGATGTAAGCCCAGCCGTAATGAATTCAACTATGCAATGCTGCTGGAGGTAGCACTGAAACTGGTACCGTTGGGGCTTGTTGTGTATACCAGATACAGCCTACAACTTGCACCTCTGAAGATTTACCCCAACATGTGCCTGTATGTGTTGATGATTAATATCTTGTTGCTATGGTGCATGCATATCATGCGCACCACCACAAACCCATGGCACAGGACGTATATATTGGTGGTCTTGACTGTTCAGGGAGAGCTGTTTGATTGCTTTGATTATTTGCCTTTGCATCTACTTGTCTTGTCCTCAGACAAGTTTCAGAAGATAGCTGTCCTCTTTTGAACAGTATTGGCACCCGCAACAGAACCGTCATAGGATCTGTCTGCCACAGTTTCCATCAGGGAACGGGCCCCCTCTTGCACACGTTTAGCAGAAATGATTACTCACACTTTCAATAAAGAATAGCCTGCTGCCTCCAAATAGGAGCTAATTGCTTTTAGGGACCAAATTCATGTTAGTGGTTCTTTTTTAAGTCAGTGAATGCTACAATCGCTCCTGCAGCAGGTCTAGACTTAGTTCACTTTTTGTCACAAAAGGAGTCAAGAAGAATATGGGGGGTTTGCTGTGAGATTGATTGTTGTAGGTTGTAACGATGCAGAATTTAGAGCTGTATCTTCTAAACATCGTGCCTATTGAATCATTTGGATAATTATAATCAGAGAATTATCCATTGCTGCCAGGCCTTAATTGCTGAGAACCTGCAGCAGTGGAAGAGCCTTTTCTACTACACTGCCATCCCCAAATCTCCATCCAAAGGCGAGTTCAGGGCAGCCCAGGATAAAGACTGAAAAGCCACAGTTGAGCACACTCATGACCCTACACAGGTTGGAATAGCAGCCACAGGGTGAGAGTCACCCTGTGCACATCTGTGCAGTCACCCTAAAATGAGGTAGAATACCATTTCCCCAGCTTTCCAGACACAGGCTGGATATCAGGGTAGTGGGAAGGAGTAAGTTTGACTCAGACTGATTATGAGGCTGGAAATCCGAAGTCATTGGGTTTGAAAGGATTCACATCACAGCATACGGCAATTTTACAGTGTCATCCCACTGTCAGCACAGTTGCTGCTGTGGGTAAAGTATTCACGCTTGTTAAGATGTAGAGACACATTGCTATTAGCATGTCTTGGGGTGTACTTGCTGGGTTATGTCAACAAAGAGGAGTCTCAGCTTCTTATGAAAGCTAATTATATATATGCCTGAACGAAACAGAAACCCTGTTAGTAATAGTAAGTGTCCTATTGGGCTTTTCATCCTGGAAGCTCTTTGCAAAATGTTCGCTTATAGTTGAACAAAAAGCTTTGTTAAAAATATGACAGGGTTGCAAGCCTTTTTCCATGAAATCTGTCTGGAGTCTGCCACTTCATTCATTACACTTCATATAGAAATTCTGTGCAGACCTTTTCTCTAGAAACTATATTAAATTGTGTGGGTCCTGGCTGCACTTCTTTGGTTTCCCAAAGAGTTGCTAGTAGCTCTGGTTAGTTCCCTATCACTGCCAAACCCTCACCTCTCACTAGTGCCCATCCATCTGATCCTACTACCCAGCCATACCTTCATGCCCTTATGTTATTCCACCACAGGAAGAGGCTGTTGGCCATACACCAGTATTATTGTGAAAACAAAACAAAACCTGAAAAAGTAATGTGCTGAAGTGCAAGACGTAGTAAAGAGGCAGTAAAGTGCATTTGAGCTTCAGTATGTTTTTTCATGGTGATGAAGTACATACCTATTTTTAAGGATAGAACCACCTCAATGACCTGGCTGATGTTAGTCCGTAATCTGCCAGCTCCTTGAAAATAAGAATATTCTCCTTTTTTGTCTTTTTAGTCCTACTTATGTTTTGTAAATTCTAGGGTATAATGTTGAGAATTGGTATGAGGCCCAGTGCAGTGGTGGTGAATGATGGGTATTTATGTGGCACTGGAAAATTAAATTACTCTTCTAATAATCTATCTAACAGATTTCTAATATTCATTGTGCACTTTTTCTAATTTTGTGAAGTAAATATAATATCACTCCAGGCTCTGAAAAGAATGCCAATTGACCATATCTTTAACCTTTAGAATCTTTAAAAGTACTTAGGGACTTTCCAATTTTTTTTTATTTTTTTTTGTCAGCTATGAGATTGAAGTTGGGTTGGACTCCATATGGACTCCAGAGGAGAGGAGCTCTGTTCCAACCTCATTTATCAATTTTATCAAGGCAACGATTTTTTCTGCTCATCCTGTCTACCTGGGTGGGATAGATGGAAAGTGGGTGGGGAAAGAAATACCTCCATGCTGAAATTTTGAGGACTGGGTACTCTGGGCTGCAAATGTGAGGGAGAGCAGGTGGTAAATCTCCCATACATGAGCATTCTATGCCCATGCATAGTGGGCTCACCATCAAAAGCGCAAAAGAAGTTGAGGGGAGTGTGATGATGCCATGGCACATGGAAGGCAAGGTCTCTTGTCTGACCTCACCTCCGTGTGATCCTTCACTGGCACAGACAACAGCAAAAAGGAGGAGGAAGCAACTGAGGATCAGGCCCTGTGAGCTCAACAAGTCATGATATTGGGATTACTTTTTGTCACTTCAGCACATCTACCTTGTCTCGGAGAGATTAATGGAATCAAGTATTTTGTGTCACAGGTTGGCACACCCCCCATCTGCATCCCTCCATCAGCAGTCCTTATCCTCACAAAACTCGGAATCAGCGTTGTGTCCTAAATGGCAGGAAAGCAGCTCAGAAACATGCTCCAGCAAAGAAGCCCTGGCATCATATTAGGCACTTACTGTCTTCTGAGTTGGGGATGCAAAATGGTGACAAAAGAGCAGGATACAAATTCTAAGATGTTTTGATCCTGCAATTTTTCATCAGGGCCAAGAGTAACACTTATTATCAGACAGGCAAAGTTTGTTTTTTCTTCCCTACCAGTTTCTTAGCACCGATTTAGGCTTCACTCTGACACCAGCAAAACTGCATTTAAATCACAGCCCTGAGAACGAGCTACACGTATCCAAAGCTGAGCAGAGTTCAAACCTCAGCCCTGTGCTGATACAGAGTCTTTTCTGTTTTAAATTGCCCACCCACTCACTATTCCCAGCTGCCGAGCCACATAATGTTCAAAGACCACACACAAGGTGCAAGAGCAATAGGGGCCTGTTGAAAATTAAAGTGCAGCAGCTTCGTCAAGAGGATAGGCTCCAGCATTGCTGCCTAGAAAACGGGGGCAAAGAATGAGGACTGAAGGGCAGACAGAGACCGTGGGAGATCCATACAGAAAGCGATGGGAATCTACACTGGAGTGTATTTTTCAGAAATCTCCTACCCTCAGCTCACAGATCAACAGAGACACAGAGCTTCCCGTACGAAGACAGGCAAGAAGCAGCTCAGAAAAGGAGGTGGTGCTTTCCAGAGCCTAGAGATGATACTGAAGTCCCAAGGTTTGTTCTCAGCTTGGGTGTCAGCTTGCTAAAAGGACCTAGATCTGGTCAAAAAACCTCTCTGTGCCTTATTTCCCCCTTTTGAGCAAGCGTTAAGAAGTCTAAGAACTTCACGTCAATGTTGTGCTGTCTCCCACAGCCCTGACAGACAGCAAAACTGTCAAAGAGCTCTGGTTTCTTCTCTCCAGTGGTGCTGCGGAAGGGACCTTGCCCTGAAAAGCACTCATTTGAATGCCATATAGTCGTGTCGCCTATTCCTCTTCATCCCGTTGTAAGAGCACGTTACCAACAAAAGGTAGAGAGTGTTGCAATACCACTCAGTGGTGACACAAAGATGGGAGCAGGCCAGCACTGTCACACATCACGGTGCAGCACCCCCACTTTTAGAAAAGCGTCGGGCCCTTCTGCTGATCCCGAGGCTAGCATTCGCAGGGTCTGAGGCAAACTGGTGAAAATCGACCTTATCCTGAACGTATCTGCTCAGATGGGCAAGTTTGCTATGAGCTTGCACAAAAAGAGACTGTTCACCTCAAAGCATTTTGAAAAGATTCTTAAGTTTTGTCCCGTTGCTTCTATGCATAAAGAATGTGTGTTTATATGTTTATACGTCAAGATTTTGTCCTTAGTCGCTAACCAAGACTAAATACTTAAAGGCTGAGTCAAGCTGTACTCTAAATGTGGGCTGTTTTACCCATTGCTAAATGAAACGGCTTCATTGCTGAGACAAGGCAATGTTGTAATGGCACACGGCAGAACCCAGCAGTCGGAACAAGGAACAACGAAGGTGATTTCTAACAGAAAGCACGCAGGGTATTTGAAGAGGCAGACTGCCAGGGCTCTACGGGTATCATCCTACTCCCTAGTCCTCAGCTGGGACAGCAGCTCAGCAGAGATGGAAGGAGGAAAGATGAAATACAACGTGCCGTGAACTTTCTTACTGCAACTCTGATTACTGCTAGCAAAAGAAAACAAGCCAAGGAGACACTGGAAGGAAAGACTCAGTCGAGTACTCCATACCAAATACTCTGAGATGGTGGTTTGAACCCAGAGTCACATATGGTAGCTAGCATGTGTGCCTGTAATGATCTAAACTAGAACCACAGATACAAAAGTGCTTGCAGCATTTTCAGGCTCTTATGTTTGATCCCAGATTTGGGCTTCAGAACGCATTCAACAATAAACAGAGCAAAAGATAACCAAGACTGGAATTTCGGCAGTTAATGCTATTGCTCTATTAATTTCACTACCTTCTTTAAAAAATGGTAAATGTACAAAAAATGTTGGTGTACAAGCATACCATTTCCTTCTTCTGACCCGTTAGAAACTCGTTGCAGAAAGAAACCTTCCAGCACACAATCGCCTGCAACCAGCTTTTTGAAATATCCCACTGTGATACATATCAATGTTTTTCTTTTGATTGATAGACTTTGCTAGGGAAACACGGCAGAACAGATGTGTGTGCATGGGTGCCATCAAATGAATTTTAACGCTCCTTCTCCCCCCCGCCCCCTGCCACCCACAGGCTTATAAAGTTATTCTGGAAGACATGCGAATCCTAAATAACGGGGGAGGGGAGAGTGGGGATTAAGGGACATCTGAAGAAAGTAGTATAAAATTGCACTGAAAGCAAAAAAATCCTCCCACCATAACCTACCCTTGTCCACCCCTGTGTCAACAAATATGCAACCAATTAATGTAATTGCAGAGTTATTTATGGTGCACAGGAAAGTGTAGTCAGGGACCCTGAGAAACAAGGTTGTAGGGATAGGACGCCTGGGTTTCCCCCTCACCCCCTCCTTTGCAGATGTTTAAGTTGACTTGTGGTGTCCATGTGTCTCATAACCAAGAGCCTGTCTACTTTGCAGGTGTTGCTTGCTGCATGGGGGTGGGTAAATGGGATGAAAGGAGACCTGGAAAAGAGTTGGGGTCTTCTGATTTCAAACTGTGACCAAAAGATATTGGTTGGGTTTAGATACTCCCCCCCTTTGCAGCCTACAAAAGCCCCGTACTTAATCCCTTCAGATGACCCTTCCGACAGCAGCAACAACATTTGAACACAACAGGGGAAAAAAAAAATCTTAGCTCCATGATTTGATTGTTCGGGGTGACAGTTTTGTTACTGTTCAGTGCCCTGCACAAGAGAGGTTTTAATTAGAGCTATTGAGTGGTTTGAATTGGCACAATTAGGGTCAGCATTAATGATTGCTGCATGTGTTCTTTTGAACAGTAAGGGCTTTTTTTTGCCCACGGACAGGAGGGGGTAGCAGCTAATGAACTAGGAGAGTGCAAATTATCTCTGCGAAGCTGGGGCAAGTGTAATACACACTGGGGATGAAGCGGAGAGCAATAAGAGAGACCACAGCTTATGGGGCTGATCTAGAAGACTTCCCAGCGGAGTGCTGAGCACCATCAGTCCCCACTGCTTGCCATTTGCTTCCTCAGGTGCTGAGGCTGTACAGAGCACTGACAGAGATACGTTTCTTGCATCGCAAGGGAAGACTTGAGGGAGTCAAAGCATATGCAGTGTTTTCATACAAAAGGACGTGGGAAAAAGTCTGCGGTCTGCTGAAAACAACGATCTGCTTCAAAAACAAGGACGTGCTCATGCAAATTGGTATTCCCTTGAGTAGGCTTGTAGACTTTACCCACCTCCCATTCACTTCAGTGGGATACTGGATCAGCTCAAAGAAACACAGCCACGTAAGAGAGAGAGAGAGAGATTTGTGTCCCAGCACCCCTCCTGTGTGTGTGTGGAAACACCTCCCAAATACACAGACCTGCCTTAACTGTGCTGCAGGTGGATGCCAGAGTCCCATGCATAAGACAGCTCTGCCAAAGGCTGCTCCCACCCCTGCTGAGAAAACAAGAGTCCTCACAGCACGTCCAACTCGACTTAAAGAGAAGATGTTCTGGGGGCGTTATCTATGGTTTCCTCAGAACTTGCAGGTCTCCTGAAACGTGCTCATTACACAGCCTCTTCCTGACCCAGATGGTCCATGAAGGTGTGCAGAAATGCTCCTGGGTTTTAGGAGGAATACACTCCCATGCCGCTCCAGCAGCATCAAAGAGGCCTCCCGTCTGTTCAGCTGCCTGTTGGAGAGAGGGCAAGTATGTGATGGTGGCAACCAACATGTAGGTGCAGGGTCTGACTGGTGGCACAGGACCTGCCCCACTCCTGTGAAGAGCTTTCATTGCCTCTGGGCCGTGCAGGTTCTCCCCAGAGCATGAGGGTTTTTTTCTCCAGGCCTGGAACAGAGCTTTCCGAGTGCTCTCCATTTGCCAAAACAAGCTTTTGAACACGGACTGTATTAGAACCACAGGCCTTTCTGCACCTTCAAGCTACAGAAAGAGTCTGTTCATGTGCAAGCTCCCTAGCGTAGCGGTTCCTCGCTGCCCTCCACCATGAACAGCAAGAGACAGCCATTCCCCGCTTACATGTGCAACACATCCCTTTTTACTAATGGTGGGGTGACCCTCTAATGGCTGAATCAGCCTAAAAGTCCCTTCTGCCCTCCAAAATACAGATAGGACATCACTGGTAGGGATACCTGTGGGCTTGTCTCAGGTCTGGCAGTACCAGCCGAGTCAGATGCTGGCACTGGTCTCTTGGTCTGGCCCCTGAGTATCTGTGTAAGCCAGCAGGCCCACTGTAAAATGTCATCTCTAATTGTCTGCAGTAGTAATGTCTCCTGAGCGTGACCCAAAGGTGGAGATACGTTGTCAGGCACCATGCAGCAAAGAAAAAGTTGATTCTTCAGTAAGCTAAGCTAGTTGGTAGAGCAGAAGAGAATAGCATGTGTGTATATACTGTCAGAGAACTGATCCTCATACATTTTTCAGAAAACATTTTCAGCCAAACTTTCTGCAGCCATCCCAGAGTGTGGCCACCAACGACTAACCACTCAAATTTTTGAGGCCAAGCGTTAGCACCAGCCAAGGCTGCACACCCACCAGTGCCTTTGCTGGCAAAGCAGGTAAAACTGTGTGCACAACTGGAGCAGAGAAGCCGGGTGAATTCCTGGGCGTGCAATCTCAGTTGGGAACTAGCCTAATACTTCACCTTTCATATATGCAAAAGAAGACAAAGGTGCCCAAAATATGGACAGAGTGGGACTCTTTGGTGTGGTTAAAAAGAGGTTTCTGTGTATTTCTGTTAGTAGGTGTTTTCAGATATTCCAGTGTCTCCCTCTCTCTCTAAATGTAATCTGCTTCTCTAAAAAAAAAAATCCCATTTCTCCGGCTTTTTTAAAGTAGGTGATGTAAATTATATTATTCTTACTTAGAATACACAGTAGCCCAACACATTGGGAAATAATTGCAGGCCAAGATCCTGCCATGCAAACAAAAGACAAACAGATGATATGTGCCCAAAAAGCTCATATTCTCTAGGACTAAAACAGCAGAAGTTAAATCTGCAATTTGAAGATTAACCAGTGATGCTGTTGCAATCCATTTGCAGCCTATGGATGGATACAAATCCAATGGGTGCTCACAGCTAGGATAGTCTTACGCAATTCTAAAGGTAGAACACAGTAGCCTGAACTAGACCCCTTCCCCTCAGGTGTGGGTTACCTACTCATTTCTTACACCTGTGGCTTCACAACAAGTTCTGTACCTTATTACAATTTTTTGCAGTGCTAATCCCCACGATCCATGACAGCCAGTCTCATAAAGGATCCTTTAGGCGTGCCAGCCTCCAGGACACAAAGAGCCCAGGAGTGTCAAGCAGAGGTCTGCTGTCACCAGCGGGAGCTGGAGATGAGCAGTGGATGCCTGGAGGGTGAAAGCTGAGCCTGGGGCAGGGCTTTACCCCCAGGAGGGCTCCGTCCTCCCAGTAACAGCAAGGCCCTGTTGGGAGCCAGTAGCACGGCCGCAGGTGTCTTCATCTCGCCTGGCACCCCTACATGGAGAAGACATCCCCTTGCCCTCAGCTGGCCAGGAGGAACCGGTTCCACCAGGGCTCAGCAGAGATGCAAAATTGGAGTGCCAGGGGAAAGGCAGAGAGACAGGGAGCGTCTGACGAGTGCTTTCCCCTTTTGCCATCCGCTGCTTTCGCCTCCTCTCCCCCAAGTCTCTCTCATAAGGACTTCAACTGTTCCCATAGCCAGCGTTTTGGTTTGGGCAGACATCCAGCATCACTTAGCAGATCCAAAATGACATCTCACACATTCTTGAAGGTGTGAAAGAAACAACCAAGCTGAATCATTTCACCACTCTCTGGGTACTAGAGGTGATACCATAGACTTGCCAAGGAACATGGAAGGACATCCACAAGCATTTCATGACCACCTTCTTTGAGTCTGCTTTGTTATTAAACAGCCATGGGTTTTGGCATTAGCTGGAAAAACGTACAACGGCTCAGAGGTGACCTCTGCCTTGACTTTCTTCTCATATATCCTCAAAAAGGTAAGACTTTTCAGTAACAACTTAGATTTATGTTGTCAAATAAATATATTAATAGTCTTCATATAGATAATTTACAAGCAAATAATAATGCTGCAGCCTGGAGGATGGGGATAGCACTGCAGGCACCAGGCTGTCAGCTGGGCCCAGGCCTGAGATTGAGCTCCCTGGAAAGGCTGTGGAAGCTAATGGACATCAGAGTGGATGCGACATGTGGAAAACTGGATGTGAGAGGGAATATTGTGAGAAGCTGGCAAAAGCTACAGATAGTGCTGTGAGGGCTGGCTGGATCCCTCAGGCGGTTAAGGGGGACGTGGTGAGCAACAGCCGAACCACACAGGTAGCTGGAGTGGAGCACCGGGGACATTCTGGGAAACAGGACCTTGCCAGGCCAATGTGCCTGGTAACCATACCCGTAATAGCATCTAAGGCTGAGATAACCTGGCTAGCAGTATCAGCAACAACAAATTCAGGTATGGATATGGCAAAATCAGGACTAATGAGGAAAAAGTAGTTAGGTGCAGGTTATCTCAATTGAGGAAAAGAAAGGGAGACGCAGGAGTGGCAAAAAAGAGGGGTCAAGAAACACAGAAAGGGATAGTAAGATATGCAATTCATGTGGCTGAGGGTGTCTGGGGGCATTTGTCAAGCAGCCCTATGCTTGCTCACTGCAGCCGTAGCCAGGCAATAAATCAAACTCTGTGTTTGTGGCCATGCCAGCAGAGACAGACCTGCTTCCCCCTCAGGCAGAGGACAGAGGTTGGCAGTGCAGGGGAGGTGCTTTCATTTGCTGGCAGGTAAACACCCAGACAGACAGACTGAGCATCCCAGCATCACCGCGTTGGTGCCTGTTCCAGGTCGGATGGCATTAGCATCTGCCCACCACTGTGTAACAGATAGAATTTAAGGGTTTTCTGGTTTTTCGACTTTCAATTCAGTTAACACAGATAAACTCTTGGGACTAAAGAAGGTGCCTTGTCTACTTTCAAACTCATGGTCTACACCGAAGAAAAGCGTCTTTCAGGAAAATAATTTGCACTGGGAAATCAGTATTGCCTCTCCTCTGCTGTAGTGCAGGCACTGATTAGGAAATACAAAATATGCAATAAGCCCGTGTCTGAAGTGATACTTAGCAGTTCTGCAAGCACTCCCAGCAGAAGCTATAAATGCAGACTTCAAAAACATGTCAGGAAAAGCAAGTTACTCAGAATTTACTTAATCTGAGCTTTGACTGAAAGTTTGATACAGTCTTATTTTACTGGAGTTAGTCACCCATCTCCAACTTAAAAGAAATAAGTTTTGACTTTAAGCTCCACAACATTTCATTCACTGTCCCTCAGATCACCTATAAACCAGCAGAGACTTTGCTTTTCATAATTTCTCCATATTGGTTTTTCCCATACCAGTACATTTCTGTGCTGCAGCCAGACCAGCGCAACTTGCGAGCAGACTGGCTAAGCTACGATGATGAATGATCCCCTGGAGACTAAGCTGTGAGACGTCTCTCCTTGGCCTGAATATTCAGCAGTGAATTTCCCCTCACGGCCTTTCCTCCATGTTCTCAGATCGGCTTCCCCTGGCAGGTCCAGATTTTGTCCTGGCTTGAACCCTGTGTAAGAGAAGCCAGTGGCCTTCGGCACCCAGAGCTTCAGCTCTTCTTCCCTGGGGCAGACTGCCTGCTGTCACTCCAGAGCTCCTGTGTCCTTGCCCTCTGCTGTAACATCTTCTGAGGGCAGCTTTTGCTCCAACCTCGCTACAAGGAAAATACGTTATTCAGATTCTGTATCTAAGAGCACTTTGGAAAACTCCAGTGTTGCCAAGACACTGGCAGGGGGTTGAAAGAAGCCAAATATTTTGCTGAATGCGCTCTTGCAGAACAGAAACATGTGCAAAGCCGGACTCAGTGTATCATCAAATTTATCAGATGTGATAACCAATATCCACTGCAGAACTGTTTGTGAGAAGGCAAGAGGAAGCTGGGGGCCTTCAGTACAGCAGGCAAAGGGAACCACCATGAAGAATTCCACACAATTTGAACTACTTATCCAGTTGCTTTTTTATTTAATTTTAAGCAACATCCCTTTTTGGCCATCTCAGGGTTGTTTTTTTTTCCCCACTGTTATGGAGATTTTTCAATATTGTTGCCTTAGTTTGGGGGAAGGGTAGGTTTCTCCTTTTGTCATATCAAGCTCCCTTCTCACACAAAAGACAAATGTCAGGGAGAGAGGTTCATTTTCAGTCACATCTGCTTCCAGAGCAGAGCTCTTCCTCTGGTTAACCAGCGGGAGGGGTCTGAAGACATGGCTCAGGAGGCATGTGGGTCTAGGCTCAGTCAACAAGCTGATAGGCTTGAAAAAGGGCAGCTGATGTCAGGAAAAAGCAGTGAGAAGATCAACATGAACTACACGATAATTTAGGAGTGCCGTTAGGAATTCTGATGTAAACTGTTCAGATTTTTGTAGGTAAATCCATCACTCAATCCATAGCCACAACGAGCTTGTATGCAAGGGTTTCTGCAGTCTGAGAGGGCAGCAGATCTTCCCACCTGCACCGCAACTTTATCAGCACCTTTGCAAAGGTCACAGTGGCCAGGACACCAGCCCCTTAACCACCACCCTGGCCAGGCTCCGGTCGCGTGATAGGTACCGCAGAGAGCAGTGGAGATGGGTGGAGAAGAGTTACAGCCATGTATGACTTCTAAACTTCCCAGAGTCCCTCCTTGCACTGATTTCTCAGCAAGCCTGAGAACATCTGCACTTATTGGAGACCCTACAAGAAAGGGCACTTTGTCACTGCAGGAGTGGATTTCATACACAATGTCAGTTTAGAGTGGTGTGAGGATTCTGTAAAAATTTGAGCTAGAGCTACGGTCTTAAGTTTAACACAACTGATTGAGGAGCCACATCCTGATTTTCTTCAGCTGTCCCATTTGCACTGCCTGACCTTCCATTAACCCCATCTCCTCCACTCTTAAACTAAAGCAACTCAACATAGCCTTCCTTGGTTCTATGGCAACTAGCAGCTGTAAAGCAAGATTTTGCACAAAAAATGTAGGAAGTAATGAAAAATCAGCATTTTAGCTCAGTCCTCAGCGGGCAATCATCAGCAGAGCTGATGCTGGTGGCATGGCAGCAGGTCCTTCAACTAGGACCAAGGTCCAGGAACACACCAGCACAGTCCTGCTATCCTGGCAGCTCTGAACCAGAGTGCTTCAGCACTGCCATGATGGAGTGGCCCCAAGGAGAGCTTCCCACAGGGAGTTATGGCAGGGGCATGGATAAATGGTAGAACCTTAAATATAGTGCAAGCAAAGATCCAGTGATCCAACTGTAAGTACAAATGAAGAACATTTGTTGGGTCCTCTAGCTGAGGAAGTTTTACAGCTTTCCTGGGAAACCAGTCCTAGTTGGTGTATCAGTTAAGGTCTAGTTAGCTCATACTGGAGGACACACAGAGCCTGCCTGGAGAGAGTCCTTCATTGCCTGCAATTGTCCCTAGGGTCAGGTGTCTGGGGAGCTGATCTTCTCCTTGGGTCCTGCAGCCCTCTCCCTTCCAGAGGGTAAATTAGCAGCTGTCCAACTGGTGAGATTTCTAGCACATTATTCTTCCTCAGTGAGAAACAAAATTAGAAAGATGAGCAAATGCCTCTCAAAATAATGACTCCATCAAATGATGGGGGAAACAAAAACAAACCAAAAAAAAAGAAGAAAAAAAAAAAAGGCAAAAAAAAAAAAGGCTTTAAAAGCATCGGCAGCAGTTGGCCAAACACAAGCACCACTGCATGGAACTCCAGACACTGAGAAACAGCCATATTGCAGCAAATGCTGCACCCTTTCCCAAAAACTGCAGAAAGCCAGTATCTTGGAATTTGTCTGTGGCAACCAGGCTAACTCACTCTTCTGAAAAACATCACATTCACCTTGGTGAGAACAGCCATTTCAGAATTAACTCCTTTCTGACGTTTTTTTAAATAACTACCATGCACAGTTCATAGGAAGAAAGTCCTTTTGGCATCAGCATTCCCAATGGTAGCTGCACTCCAAGAGGGCAGATATCTTGGTGGGGGGAGGCAGGACCAATTGATGGGGGCCAGACAAGGGAAAGAAGTAATAGTAGCACTGATCACTGTTTTTGGAAATAGCAGTCAGTCAAGCAGGTTGCAACGCAACAACTGTCATTCATCCCTGCTGAGTGCATGTAAGCTAAGTGAGGTGCTGCACCCTCTGGAATCCCAGAGAGAATCGAGATGAATGTGGCTGCAGCTGGGTATCCAGCTTTTGGGAAGCTTGTTAGGCAGGGAGGGTCCCATCTCAAGAGATGCAGCATTGAACTCCCCCAGATGTACACCAGATAAAGCCTGCATCATTATTTCTTGCTTCTTATGAATCTAGATATCACTGGGTTTAAGAGCAAACAAATTTTGCTCTTCTGCCAACAATTTAGCTGAGCGTACAAGGGTTGCCAGGTCACATTAGTACTTATGGAGTACCTTTCCCACATAGCCATTGCTGTGATTTGCCAGAGAAATCATCTACAATTGCCATAATCAGAAGCAAAGGCAAAACTTCCACTGCCCAAGCCTGGTAATTCCCTGTGTTAACTCAGCCCCACAATACCCCTTGAAGGCAGCGTTAGCCACCACCAGACTTTTCTCAAAAGGATACTGAACTGGTCTGTCATGTACGTGGAGGTTACTGAGCAAAATAAGTAGCTAATTTTCCACCGGTGTTTAACTAAGTTCAGCTCTGAATTTGAGGTGAGATTTCTACTGGGTATATCGGCCTTCATGGTTTCTGTGTTGATATTTCATGCCCCTTCCTCACCACCTACATCATCTCTCCAAGCCAAAACAGCCTAGCAAAGGGCTGGTCCACCCTGCCTCCTGCACAGCTGTCTGCACTGCCAACCAGCACCGGCAGCAATACCCTTTTTCTTCACCAGGCCAGCAAGAATCCAGCCTCACCTTCACATCCACAGCTGTGTTTACATTTAGAATAACTTATTGTTATATTACATGAAGCCTAAGCATTTGGGCTGCAGTGGTCTAGGGGGTGCAAAGCTGGAATCTCAGCAGGCATCTGCACAGCACCCCTGCCATGCTGCCCAAGCCACGAGACAGGCAGGGAAAGGGTTCCCAGCAAGGAAGAAAGAGCATAACAGAGTCCAGCAAAGGCACTGGTATTCACGGTAGTCCTCATCAAGTTCTGTCCTTTGCCTCGCATCATTCTCCCGAGTGGGGGAAAAAAAGACCAGTAACCTTGTCTGCTTTCTGCACTTAAATCCTCCGCTTGGATGCAGAGGGCCAGGCTGGCACAGAGAACATAATTTAAGAGCGTCTAGCCTCATACTTGGTAATTGGGCCCATTATACAACCCCCTGTCTGTATCACCTTACATATAGAGTACGTATTGATGAAGGGGGGGGGTTGCATGCTGAATAACATCCATATGTTACCCAGGAGATATTTCCTGTTCTCGGTGCTGCTGTGTCATTAATTTTCCTGCTTGTTTTGACTGTTTATCTCTCAAGCTGAAGTGTCTAGAACCGTGAAAGCCACAGCCAAGAAAAAGTCAGTAATACAAACGTCATCAATATTTATGATGGACACGCAGAGAAAAATGTTCCACGATGCAATGCCTTGTTTTCCATATAGCTCAGTTAGGGCTAGGATGCCTCAGAGATCTATTCTGCTTTGGTTCCCTTCCATTTTCCTCCAAGCAGCAAGGGCACCTCAGAGCGATGAGGATTTTCTGGCCCTTTAACAATCCCCTTGTCCGCCAGACTTCCTCCTTTCATAGCCCCCATGTGCTCCCTCCCCTCTCCCCCAGGGCTAGTTAATATGTGCCAAATCCTGACACCCTGAATGGTTTCCCAACGCCGACACTAATCACGTTTTCGGGAGCAGGTCAGCAGTGAAGGAGCTGAAATTCGTGTGAAAAAGTCCCCGGGATGGCCCCGGTGCCTCACACCTGCGTGCCCTATTCATCTGCACTGTTTACACATTGTCATCCACAATTAATTCTTTCCAGGGACGCTCCACTGCCTGCCCTCCCGTTGCACAGGGACCCCATTCTGAGCTGTTGTGTCTGTTAAATTGAGCATGGGGTGCTGCGATTAAATTAAGTTTTGTGGTGCTCTCTCTCCCTCCCTCCCCTTCTCTTTTCTCTCTGTTAATAACGATGCCTGATGGAAGATTGCTGGCACTGGAGTAAAGAGGTAATTACAGGCAATAAAAGTAGGGGAAGAAAAGTTTCTATGTGGAAATGTGAATGGGGACATCTTTTCTGGCTAGTCGACGTTGCCCTTAGTGTGAGGTGGGAACGACAGCCCCGTGCAATGTCCAGGGTACGAGAAGGAGAGGAGGGCACGGGTCTACACACGAAGGTGTCCCATAGGCAGAGCAAACCGGCAAAATTTGGATCTGTGGGAGTCTGTACCCACTGACCTGAATACAGGTTTTCTTCAGCAAGTGGCATTCCCACCTTCTGCGACAGCTGTGTTTGTCCATATATGCACATATATGCATATAAGCTCTTATATGCAGGCTGCTCTTATCCCAAGATACCATACCCAAACACAACGGGAGAGATTCCCTGGGCTAATGGGCTAGCAAGTCACCTCCCCACGCTGATATGCTCCTGCACTGTGGAGTAATACATGGAATGAGACCTGCTCACTGGAGATGAGAAGGAAAACAAAAGAAGAGGACAGGAATTTGACCAGCTTTTGCAAAACCTCCACGAGGCAGCAGCATTTTTTGCAAAGTGTTTTTGTTCATGCGTGAAGTGGACAACTGTTTTTTATTACTGGGATGTCTGCAAAGTCAAAGAGCCATTTTTGCTGAGAACAGAAACATGCAGTTCTCCAAGCGAGTGGAGTCAGGTGGATTTGGCTTTACCCCTCCGTTCAGCCGCTCGCCGGACTCACTACCACAACCGGGCTGCGGCTGTCCGGCACAGCACACCAAGTGTCCCCGCAGCAAGAAGGGCAGAGCTCAGACCCCTCCAGGTAGCAGCCTGGACTACAGCTACGGCCAAGCTAAAAGGCAGCCTCTATTTGCTGTTTGCTCAAATCAGACAAAAAAACCAAACCAAAACCGAGAATTGCCTTAAATTCTGAGGCCCCAATATCCAAGACACATGTTAAACTTAGCAAATTTCATTGGCTACAGCAGTGTTTTCAAGGCTTGGAAAATAGGAGCCTCTCTGATTTTTATCCTATGCAAGAAAATTGCCCCTGCAAGAGAAAAGTCTTCATGTTGGCAATTAAAAAACCAGCCTCCTCATAAATACTGCTGCAAAATATTGTTGCATGCACATACGAAATGTGCTGGAAAGCACGTGCTACATCCCCCTCTAG
>NW_009610871.1:19122-28972 GCF_000690535.1 Cariama cristata
CCTAAACCGCCACGGAATAACAACCTAACCGTGCCACGGCCTTCTTCAGCTGGAGCGTAGGCTCTTCTGCAGCAATCCCTGATTAAGCCCCATAAACGAACCAGGAAGGTGGCTGCCACATGTGAAGACATCTTTACGGGATGACTGCTCTACAGCAGATGGATTCACGGGGACTGAGAAACCTGAGAGTCCTTAAAACAAGTAAGATTTTAATACCTCCTAAATAGCAGTGTGAATCCAGGGCAAATCTGTTTTGTTTTGCAAGCCTCCGTATTAATTCCGTGCTTCAGCTTAAAAACTAGGGAGCTGTGCACATCACACACCTGATCAACGCCCATCCCATGGCATCATAGGTCTTTAGTGCTTCGTACAGAGCAGTACCTGGGGAAAGCAGCCCCTCCAAGAGCACCAGCTATAGTTACTACCCTCCCAATCACCCTCCATCACAGCAGCCACGGTCCTGCAGGCCTTACTTAGGGAAGGAGCCTGCCCGAGTCAGATAGGGAGCACCAGCTTTCAGCAACTGCCTGTAAGCTATTGCATCAGCCCATCCCACTGCCTGCACCTACAAGGACAGCCAGGCTCAACACCGACACCCTACCAGCCCTACAGGTCTCCAAGGTGTGTGACAGCTCACACCAAAGCCATTCAGACTGCAAGTCTCATTTCTCAAGCGTGCAGGGCAGTGTGTTGCATGTCCCAGACTCTCCTATGCTTGGTGAAGCCGAGCCCTTCGGGTGGTCAGTCTGCATTGACCTTGCATCCCACTTTGGGATAGTCTCAGCTTGTTAGCAGGAGAGGGAGGAAGCCGGAGAGAGGCCAGGCATCAGGGGAAGGGTGCTGCTCAGCAAGTGCTGGCTGATTTTGTGCACTCACAGTTTACAGCGCCTGAAGGAGGTCCTGGGGGCTGGAGGGAGCAGAGGCAGGCCAGCTTCAGCAGGTCACCTGGGTCAGGCTGGGCAGAGATCAGGATTCACAACCAGCATGGGCAGCAGATGTGGGTCTAGCTGGTATCCTCAACCGACGTGGGAGCAAGGCAGCAGGCACAGCACCAGCACCAGCACCATGCTCCTGCTTCCATACTTCCTCACTCAGCTGACACAGCCTGCTCCTACAGTCCTTCCAGCCTGGTACTGCAGGCACACAGCACACAAAATTTAGCAACAGCCTCCATGACCTCCTGACAAAAACACTATCACTCAGCAGGAGAGGAGCAGCTGAGCCAGAAGCCTCCCCGTACCAGCCAGCCATACTGCACCACCACCTGCAAGCACTCTCCCAGGCCTCCTCTCCTTATCCAGCCTCAAGGAGAAGCAAGCCTGACCCTTCTTTCCAGGTGGGTAAAATCTGCCAAAGAGCAGCTGAACATAGGTCTTTATAATGGAGGCATTTGGGCAACTTCAGTGGCAGGTGTTGGGAGCAGCCCTGCCTGCAAAAACTTGAAGTGAAGGCTCATATTTAAATTATTTTCCTGAAGCAGAACTACTAGTACTCTTAGCAATACAGTTATCACAAAACTTGCAAGCTGCCTCTCGCCCTTTCCTACCATTGAGAGCGGAGGATGTTCAGCAAATTATACCACTTGCCCAGTTAATAAACAATTTACAGAAGGACGCATGGTTTTGAAGTGCTCTATAAACTTATATTAATCAATCATTAAATAATTAAGATAATTCTCTGTTCTTTTTCTCTGGCACTCCCAAGGTGATAGATGTTCCTATAGCAACAGAGGAGCAGGACTGAGGCAGAGGGAATGCAGGGCTCGGGGAGGCGATGCTAGCGCGGGACCTTTGCTCTCCAGCCCTCCAAAAGTCACACAGGGCAAGCGGAAGGGGGCTGCGAGAGGTGACATGCAGGAAGGAGGCTTTCAATTTTAATGGAGATTCTTACGATGACAGTCTATGCAAATAGGTACATGAAAGAGGAGAGGAAACAGACTGGGGGAAGGGGGAGAGAAATTAACCCTGGTTCAGATTTCAAAGCAAAGCCAGGAATAATTTTTGAGGCTAAGAATAGTTGCAATGCACCTTGTTCTCCTTGGGCTCAAGCCCTGCATAAACCTTAGGCTCAGGATCTGAACTTAGAGCGGGGCCGGGGGGAGGCCAGCCTGCACAGTCCAGGAAATGCGGCCGTCCAGGCTGCAGCTCCATCACCTTTATGGTTCTTTTGTGTCACCAAAAGGGACTATTTAACAAAGGAGCTGTCCTTCTGCTTTGGCAGGGCCCTTGCAGTTGTTTTGCAAATGAGATTGCTTGATTGGTGAGCAAAATCAGAGATCTTTTGAAGCTGTTGCCCAGGAAAGGGGGAGGGTGAGGGGTTCAATTATCCCCCACAGTAAGCAGCAGGACATGCCTGGTCCTATTGAGAGCTGTTGAGAATGAACCAAAGCAACGTCTGTACTGACTTTTAGGTAAAATTCATCAGAAAGCCCAGGAAGACCCTACAGCCACTTCCAGAAAAGAGCAGAGTCTACCGATGTCCTAGCAGAAACTCCTGTTCCTATTGCAGCCCCCTTGCCCACCTTGGGGACAGCCGAGCCAGAGGCTGCCCTGGCTTCAGCCAGCCCCCGAGCAGGCGAGGGGGGGTCTTTAGCTTGCCGGGAAATCTGCTCGACCGACACTGAAGGACAGCTTCACCGCTAAGTCCACGGGACCAGTCTGCAGCCCTTGGGGAACTTATTAGTGTAGATCCCGTCAACACCTATGCAGGCACTCACTGGGAGATCTCCTTCTTTTTTGATCAGAAAACAGCTTCTGCAACACAAAAACTGCCTGTGGGAAGACAGGGATGCTGCTGACAAGAAATCATGTTTTGTTGGTGGTGAACCGTAACGAAGCGCTTGGCTTCAGCTGCCCCCAAATTTTTCATGTGAGTTGAGTTCAGCATCAAAACGAACTTTCCCGAAAAGGCCTCTCTGCTTTCCTGTGCGTGGGGCTTTGTGGCTGAGCTGCATTGACTGAGAACAACATGGACCTTGCCCAAGCTTTATGGGAGCTGGGCAGAGCTCCCAGGGAGCGCAGCCCAGAGAAGAGAATGGGACCCAAACCCAAGGAAAGGCACTGCCTACTTTAATGTTAAGCAGACTTGAAATGAAACGTTTCATGTCAGTTCAACAAATTGAAACAAAACATTCCTACCTCAGAAACGTCAAAATGCTTCACTTTGATCCAAAAAATGTCAAACAGAACACGGAGAGATTTCTGAACATGACTGTTCTAATTCCAGGAAACAATTTTTTCCTATTTTTTTGCCCCAGTTTTTTCTATTCTGGAAAACAGAAGCAGAAATCCAAACTTTCACATAGCTCTATTTAGAGCCATTTATCACAGGAGGGACCAATGTTGCCTATACACGTGTGTCTGCATGAGCACTCTCACTCGAACACACGGTACATCCACTGTGCCTTTTGGTGGCACCCCCAGGCCCCTCTCCAGACTGGTTTCACCACCCGTACAGCTGCCAGGCCTCCAGCCCCATGGCCGGAGGATGCCCTTCAGCCTGCAGGAGGTCCCAAGTGCCTGGGTATACCCAGCACAAATGCACTGTCAAACACGTCTTGCCTGTCCACAAGGCACCCTAAAAACAGGGTGTTTAGGGCTCGAACAGCCATCACTACCATCACAGCCAGTTTCCTTTAGAGTCCTCCCGCTCAGCCAGGGCAGACACAGGGTTTGGTCTGACCCATTTCAGACCTCATAGTTTGGTGCTGATGTGAATAGTGAGGGACTGGTTTGAATAATCCCCCGCTTTGGGGAGCAGTGCTAAAACCAACACTTACTGAAAGAGGAGAGGGAAGGGTTTGGGAATTTCACAACTTTAGTATAATTTGACTGGTGACCTGAATTTATATTGATGAGGATTATGGATCCTGTCTCTTGAGCATGGTTAAGAGCACGCTAATATGGAGCAAGGTGACACACTCCTAGTCCTAATCATGCACTGGATGCCTGAGGTGGATCCACAGGTCTATTTTCTCCTCAGTAGGTGTAATCCTAACACTGCATCTAGTAACTGTTTGACAACTTTGTGTGGACACGACTTACAGCGTTCTTGCCCCCCAGCTGAAGGCTGCAAATGGGGTTGTTTGTGTCACCGGCACCTTGGAGAAAGTGCTCCTCTCCTCTGTGCCAGGTGACAGCCAAACCAGGGAATAAAGTCTTCGGCTGTGCGCTGCACCCCCCCCCCAAGCTCTTTTAGCTGTTCTGTGTTTCCCATATGCTTGGGATAGCCCTCTTCTTCCCAAAAGCTAAAAGACATCCTAAATCATCTTTGTGCATTTATTTTTCACAGTCTTTCAGCGTTGATTTAGTCTCCACCATGTATCTCCAAGCAGGGTCCCTTGATGCCACATCATATCTTGTTTCTACAGGGTGAGGTGTGCGCATGTGGGTACGCTATGGCCCTCTGGCACTGGTGGGACAGTTGACAGAACTAGGCCAGCCATGTACACCTTAGCCATCTGGACCAGACTGGGCAGGACTGGGCTCCACACTCCTCTCCTGCCAGACTCTCAGCACCCATGCCTAGGTTTCCCTGAGACAGACCGGTCTTTCCCTGGTGCCTTCATCTAAGGGAACTTTTCCAGATCTTGGTCTCTTCCTTATTGGGGGAAAAAGCTTCTTTTAAATATTTCCCACTAGGCATTACTGCATCAGCCCTGGATATACATTGTTGCACCAGGAGATATTTTCCTCTCATTTTGTATAAATAACCCCTAATAATAATTCATTCTGCTAATTCTCTGATTCTCTCCAACTCTTCCAAACTCGTTCACCCTCTAAGCATGTAAAAATAAACTGCAGGAACAATTCATATTGCATCTACAGCTAAACAAACTCTCTTGGGTTCCACTGTTACCCAAACAGTACCCTCCGGACTCATTCCCTGTGGGTTGGCAATAGCTCAGCCCTTGCAGGCTCTCTCAGGGGCTTGGATCTGATGCAAAATCAGTCTTCTTGCTGAGACCTTGCAGTCTCTTCACGAGGCTCCTGCAAAAGCCTAAAAGAACATCCAGAAAGCCTTATCCATCACCGGGCTGTCCTGGGCTGCGAGAGGAGAGTGGATCTGAGATGGGCTGGCTTCCAGGTGATGATCGTTCCCACCTCCCAGGAACAGCTTGCAGCAGCCTTGCCAATTGCCAGGATGTGTCCCTAAATATAGGAAGGTTTTAGGCTTTAAAATGTGATGCAGATGATTAAGAGATCTTCCTTGTAAGGATAAAAGTGTAATGACTTTTCGGGGAAGCAGTATATCACCTTTGAGAACCAAGGCATGCATTGTTTTAAAAGCAAAAGATAATAAAGAATAACCGCAGGGACAGAGGAAATCAGCATGTAGGTTATGTTCCAAAAGTCTCCCCAGTGAAGCTTCAGATGTGCTGTGTTGCCATCATCCCCCTTGAAGACTATTTCAAGGCTGTACTAATATGTGGATCATGAGTGTGGCTGTTACCATGGGCACATATCTAATCAAACGGGGCCTAATTATGTATATTACCCAATTTGGCACTTTGAGAGCACTTCAGTGATGATTCTTCTGCTTGTCTGACAAATACTGTGATTATTCTGTAAGCTACATATGTTTTAATGTTGCACTTTTGTTCTTTGATAAGAAACTGTCTAGCTAACTGAAAGTGCTTTTCACTTGCAAAGGCATAGCTAATATTAGCAACTAGATTCAATTAATTATGTTTAATAAGCTAATAAATACATTTAGGACTCTTTGTACTATGCTCAGTCACCTTTAGAAAACACTTCATCATTAGTCACCAAAAATGAAATCGTCTCTTTTTTTCAAGGATGACAGCACTTAAGAAACTTCAGTTTAAGATTATAAATTACCATGCGATTCACTTCAAAAATAGATTTTAAAATAATTGATGCTTTTCTTTAGCTTTAAGACTGAAAACAGATTCTTTATATATGTCTCGGATTTATGGGAGAAGCAAGGAATTTTTCAGGAACATATCAGAAACAAGTTGGTGATGCTCATTCGTACACCCTCACTATATGAAAAAAAGTGTAGAAGATTGCTGCTTCTCCCACTCTGCTGCAATGCTCCCTGGCACAAGCAGAAAACAAGGCTTTTCCTGTGACACCCACAGAAGGAAGGAGATTGCCAGCAGCAGGACAGTGGGATGGGTAGTGATGGAGGCCGCAGAGCTGAGCCATGCTTTAAGTCATCTGTGACAATGAGCTGGGAGACAAGATGGGAGACTGTCAGACTTGGGTCAGCAGGAGTCAAGCTTTTGGGGAGATGGGCAATCCTACCTGCACAGGTACTGCTGCATACAGCATCGTGCTTTCCTTCTCTGTCTTTGTGCCGACTCTTTACTCGCATATTCTAAGTATATTCAGGGAAAGGACAGAGAAAGGCCCCTCTGGAATGTGCCCCGTGTTGTTTTACCTTCCATCCCCATCACACCCACACGGCTGCCAGGAGAAGGACACGTGGTCAGGAGAACCTGCCAGTTTGAGCATGGAAGAGGAGAAGGAAGAGGCACCAGGACAATGCGAGGAGAAAGAGAGCTTGTAAATCACCAGGTGACCAGAAGCACACCACCTTCTGTGCTTTTCTTCCCACGACAAGGATTCCTCAAGTCTGCAAGAGACAAATATGCAAAATGTGGGGTTAAGATGTTGAGTATAGGAATGAGGTGAACTGTTGAACTGCAGGGGAACTGGTGTAACAGAATAGGAAACCACTCAAACTGTGAGGTTCTTAGTTAAGACTAACAACAGAAAAGTGCAATCCACCAGAGTCAGCAACGACTAGGTAAGATTGTGGCAAGAGGACTGAGGAAGTACCCGACGGGATGACCAATGTGATGTCCAGATGAGAGATCACTGATATAAGCAAAAGTCGTGGCAGGTTTGCTTTGGGGAAATTCTTTTGGAAACCCATTGTTGAGCCCAGTTGCTGATCAGACAGAAGATGAGGACTCTCTGCCCCTGCAGCCCCAGTGTGGATGGGTGAAAGACCCCCAGGTCAGCACCAGTTGCCCACTGTCATCAGCACGGGTACCTTGCCCCGATCACTGGTCGGGTGATCTGCAAAGGCACGACTTACCTGGTGTGGCCAAGGTGGTGGTCCTGCTCCAGCCAGTCAATTAGCATGTGAATGAGCTGGTATGATGGGTGTTTGTATGGTTGTCGCTGTAATGCTTAGGTGAGGTGCCGTTTGGGTATAATTGAAGCATTAGTAACGAAACACATAATAGTAGTTGGAATATGGGTATATCTGTTGTGATCTAACTCCAGCTGGCAGCTCAGCCCCACCCAGCCACTCACTCACTCACTCCCCCCCGGTGGGACGGGGGAGAGAATTGGAAGAGTAAAAGTGAGAAAACCCATGGGTTGAGACAAAGACAGCTTAATAGGTAAAGCAAAATCCACGCACGCCAGCAACGCAAAACAAGGAATTCATTCACCATTTCCCAACAACAGGCAGGTGTTCAGCCATCCCCAGGAAAGCAGGGCTCCATCATGCGTAACAGTGACTTGGGAAGACAAATGCCATCACTCCAAATATCCCCCCCGCTTCCCTCTCCTTCCCCCAACTGTATATGCTGAGCATGACATCACATGGTATGGAATATCTCTGTGGTTTGGGTGCAGCTGGCCCGCTGTGTCCCCTCCCCACTCCTTGTGCACCCCCAGCCTCCTCGCTGGTGGGGTGAGAGGCAGAAAAGGCCTTGACTCTGTAGAAGCCCTGCTCAGCAGTAACGAAAAGATCCCTCTATTATCAACACTGTTTTCAGCACAAATCCAAAATACAGCCTCATACCAGCTACTATGAAGAAAATTAACTCTATCCCAGCCAAAACCAGCACAGTATTCCAGTAAAAGATGGGATCGTATCATCCAATATTGCCCATGTTGGTTATCATCCAATTCCACCAGCAGCCTCAGTGCAAACCGAGCTTGAAGTTCCCAGCTTCAGTTGCTTTGTGACACCAGGCACCACACAGCCTCCACTCCCTCCCCCAGCCCCTACATCATTAAAAATAATTAAATTCTTGTCCTGTGGTGTCCAGGTGTCACAAGACACCTGGTAAGTCTCACCTCTAACTACCGGCTGGGCTGTGCTGGAATAGCAGCGCTGCAGATGCTGCCCGTGGGGCTCAGCCCGCTCCCACCGAAGCGCCGGAGGAGCTGCTGGCCGGGCACCCCCAGCTCTGCTCGGCTTCCCAGGGCACAGTAGGGAGCCGCAAGTTAATCAGCTGTGCCTCGCCGCAGGTCAGCACACCCAGCTATCTGTATTTTCCCTTGTTTGTCGTTTTCCATCAGCCTACGTTTTCCTCCAAATCTCTTTGGTGTACCAGTTAATCCAGAGGGTTTTCATTTACTCGGGCCGTCCAAACCAGCAATACATGAATAGCCCCCACAATCACTGCCAACAGCTCGTAATACATTTTAACTGCTCCTTGCCCTTTGATGTGTTAGCCTTCTGGGCAACATTATCATTACCCTTTATATACCTCCATAGGTGAATGCAGCACTGCACAGCGGCTTGCATATGCTAAGTGCGAGCTGGGGTTTGCTTCTGTCTGAAATAAAGTGTGTTGTCCTCCGAACCACGCAGGAATTGTGCCCTCTTTGCTAGCAAAACCCTGAACAAGCCCAAAATAAACATGAATAATATCCTGGGCTCTGGAGAACTTATTTTCAAAGTGGATAAGCAAGTATAAGAAGGAACAGGACAAACTAAAGGAGGCACTTACCTAGGGAAAAGCCTTAGTGGGAGAAAGGAGTCCTGGTAGAGCCTAAAAGCGTGGGCACCGTGTCAGGGTAAGCAGGTAGTGTGCCTTGCACGTGTGGACGTGCTGGAAGTAAAAACCCCATTCTAGCTGAAGCATTGGATACAGCCAAATTCAGGAAAACATAACGGGCAATTTTTAGGGAGCCAGGGGCATTGTGGTCCCAGACTGGGGCATTCTTCACAACATTTACGGTTTTGAGGGGTCTCTTAATAGAAATAGTTTCAACTGCATTTCTCAGGGAACATCAATCAGCGTGAGTGATGTCAGGCTGATGATTTGGAAGGGTGCTCAGCCCAGCTAGGAAAACACGAAAACATTCAAAGCCCTGAAAGCTTAGCTGGAGGTGGTACAGGTAGCCAAGGGTGTTCCACAATGGCCACACGACTCACAGGTCCTTATAATAGGGGGATGGAGAAACAAGCTCCCTGTAACAAACTATTTTTGTGGGAAATGATGGGTACGTGATGTTAATATGGATGCACACAGTGGGGCCAGTGGGAGGTGGAGCAAAGCCATTTCTAAGCAGAGTTGTTGGAGTCCCCGAGCCTGGCCAGTGAGGGAGGAGATCCTGGCCTTCCCCAGCCAGGCTGTAGCCTCTGAACTTTTCTACTGGTCTTGCCATCTTCTCTGACAAAAGGTGATAAATGTTTCCCCCAGTCTCCATGGTCATCCTATAGCTGCAGAACAAAGCCCTGCTCATCATTGCCTTCCTCTATGCAGAGGGCTGATATTTTATTTTTTATAATTCAAAACCATCTTTGATTGAGCAGGCCAAAGCATAATTTCCCTATTGCAGGCATCATTCTGCAAAGAATGTGCTGGCTCATGCCCGTGCAGCAAAGAGCTTGGTATAGAGAGCATGGCCAGCCCCCAAACCCTCTAGTTCTGCAAGAGACTCATGCTGGGTTAAAGTAGGACTACCCCAAAAAGCTGGGAGGGAGGCAGAGAAAGGGGCTGCTTGCAGCATGTTGCTGCATCAGTCCCTGAAATAGGAATGAGCCCTTCCCCGCTTTCCCTGAAAGCACTGGGGGATAAATAGATTGGAGGGACGAGCTACTAAAATGGGTCCAGGGGAAGCCCCTGGTTTCC
>NW_009610871.1:29015-36431 GCF_000690535.1 Cariama cristata
AGAACCGAGGGTGCTCTTGATGACGTGGCGGAGAACACTGTCATAGGGTACGACCTTTCCTTGCGAAATAAAGGGGCCCTTGAGAGTTCATTGTGCCGTGGCTGCTGACGTGCAAAGCTAGCGCTGAAAAACATAAACTGTGCTTTCTAAAAATATAAAAGAGCAGGGCCCAAGGGAGGGCAGCTTAGGATGGGAGAAGCAGAGGGAAGAGGCCGGTGTTGCCGCTGCATCCCTGCAGGATTTTCGCAAAGGCACTGTGCCTTTCCGTGCCCTGCCGAAAGCAGGGTCATGCTGGCGGCCCCGCTCACAGGACCCACCATGCCACGCAAATAAGCCCCAGAAGGAAAGAGTTCCTTCCCTTCATGAGCCCTCGGGGAAAATCACATCGCTCCAGCAAGTTTTGCAGGCTGGAGATAATCCTGCAAGCAAAGCTGTCGGTTTGCAGAGGGGGAGCCGCCGCGTACCCTGGCTGCGACTGAGCGGGGAACAAGGGGTGCTACAGACCCTGCTGAGCTCCCCAGCTCCTTCCCCACCAGGACAGCAGCCTTCAAGACCTTCGAGAGGTTTCGCTGCCTGGCAAGTCTGAAGCCCATGGCCAGATGTACCCACGTAGGGCAGCCCAGCCCAGCCTCTGCCCCCGGGGCGAGCCCGGCCGCCGCTGCCTGGCTGCCCTTCCAAGCCCCCAGAGATGGAGAAGGCTCCTCATCTGCAGGAGCAGCCAGCCAAGAAAGAGGTGCAGAAACAGTTAAAGCAGCTGGTAAATAAAATTCCCAGTAGAAAACCGTGATCTGGGCAGAGAAAAGCATCTTTTCCAGTACTGCCAACCCCACATACTCAAAAATTATGCGTCAGGCTCCAGAGAATCACAGCTTTAAAAATCACAAGGGGTTTTGCTCTGTTTTTTAAAGAAAATTATAAATGTTTGAGCTTTTCCTAATTGCACCCTGGTTTCTTGAACTTTATGATCGCATTTTCAAACTTTTCTCCAAATCCCTGAGGGCTACAAACTTCTACATTTTTTATTATAAAATAAAGTTGAGAAGCTCACCTAATGCCCACAGCTTTGGGGCAAACAGCAAAGATCAAAAGACTTATGCTAAAATGAGGAGAATAGGAAATACTGGAGATCTCAAAAATGAGCACTCCGCAGTATACATGTCTCTTAGCATTTTTCTCCAGTGTTGCACACAAAAAAATTTTAGAAGATACTTTGCTGTTTTAACAACATCACATTGCTTAAGTACTTTATTTGCCAGCATGAAGAGCTGGTCTTCAGTGACATTTTGCCCCCAAGAACAATGTTGCTTGCAGCCAAGGGTGCAGAAAAGTTAAAACTGAGGCTGCTGTCCCAGGCTAAGGGCACCAGAGGAGCACACAGTTTCTAAAAGCATGTTGTGTGCTGGGAGTTGCTGCTGTTCACAGAGCAGGGAAGGTTGGGAAACCTTATCCAGGGTCAAACCCAGACCTGACCTCTCATCTTTAGCCCGATTCATATAAAAATGTATTGCCCAAAAGGGGCAGGTGGGTGCCATCCAACTTACTTTCTTCATCTCTGAAAGAACTGCCCAGTGTCTTTACAAGGATACCTGTTTTACGGGGCAGATCATAGACTGTGGTAAGTGTATCAGCCTGTAAAGAGCTCAGCCATCCTCTAAGATTAAAGGCTGATCTGAGTGCGGACTCACTATTGTGTCTCTCTTTTTCACTGATCCTGTTAGCTTTATTTACCATAACACTTGCTGAAACACTCTCTTGTAGAGATAATGGCTTCCTTTGGTTGCTGTCAGAATGAGCAAATGGAAATAAAAACATGCCATTAATAATTATGTCCTACTCTGACTAAAGCAAGACAAAAGCACCGCAACGCTGGGTTCGGCTCGCCGTCGCCCAGGTGCTTGGACAAGCCCAAGCACAGGGGCTGACCACAGAAACACCAATAACTGACAGACAATGGTGCCTAATTTATCAGTAGAACTCAAAGCCATGAGGTTTCCACCAGCCCAGAAACTCAGCAAAACATCCAGGATTGCAAGGAGTACATTTGGGACCTGGATTCGGTGCCTGGAGGTGCTGCTGTAGGCAGAGCTCAGCCCACGTGTGCCTAAGGCACCACGCAAAAAGGCCAATGGCTCAGCTGAGGCCAAAGGCAACAGGACTTTAGCAGGATGGTGGAAGAGAGGCAGAAATTTGCTTGCCTGTGTCCTACAGCAGGGGTAAGCAAGGAATTAGGTCCAGCTCTCTCCCTCTGCAAGCGAGCACCACAGCCTCTGCACATCCTGCCTCTTCAGGCTGAATCAGGGTCCCATCACAATGGGTGCAAGTTGAAGAAAAAGAGAACAAAATAAGTGGGGGGAAGAAGAGCAGAAGTCCCCCCAAATGCAAACTAAAAAGCAGTGGCATCACCACATTACTGAGCACTCACAGAGCTTGCCCTGGAAACAAACAGGTGACCATACCCAAGTACTGCTGTACACACCAATATTTATTTAGGATTACTCCACTGATTGATTGTGGATCACAAGAGCTTGGCCAGTAGCCCAGGACTGACCCAGGGGTGGTCAGGCTTCAAACATCCCCTGGGACGTGCCTTCAGGTGCCCCACCTCAGCTGCAGTGCTGCCTTGCGGAGCCCTGCTGTCCCCTATGCCCGCTCGGGGTGCTCCCTCGGGCTGGCACACTCGGGGTGCCCCAGCGGGCCACGGGACTCAGGCTTTCGCACCGGCCTTTCTGCGGCTGCTGAGAATTGAAACAGGCTTGAAAGAAAACCCTTCTGTAGGAAGAAAGCACTATGCTCATCTCTTACTAAGCTCGGATCACTTCAGGAGCTTTCCCCACTACTTTTCCCACACGGGAGATGGGGATAAAGCAGGGAGCAAGATCTAGACTGACCCCAGCCATTCCCTCAGCAACTTCTGTGGTCCCGAGCCTCATGGACATGTGCAGTGTGGCTGCTGCAGCTATTTCTGCATCTCGGGGAGTTCTTCACTGCTAAGCAAGCTAACACATCCTCTTCTGGAAGCTTCTAACACACCTATGGGAGAGAGAGAAGTCTGACCTAATACACACAGTCTACAGCTTCCCTGCAAAATCTGAGTAACCACAAGAGAGAAGAGTGACAAGGTCATTTCCAGGCACCACAGTCCGTGATGCAAGGATGATAAAGGAGCAGACAAGAACCAGGCAAAACCATGGGCTCAACAGCAGCAGCACCATTTTCCTCCTTACTAGCCCTGCAACTCCAAAGGGTCAGCTTGGTCCTACAAGGTCAGGTGTGAACTTAAACATAGCTCTGGTTTGGACTGCATTACTTAAATTTTTTTGTTTGTTTTCCAAAAAAAAAAAAAAAAAAGAGAGATTTTTCCTCCTTGTGCTGGGAAGGATGTTGGCTGAGGGCATCACAACAGAGTTGAGAGACAAGAAGATATAGGGGCCATCATGCCAACAGATAATTTACCCAAATTAGTTTACAGGTGAGGATTAAAGTTTCCAGGTGGCTCAAGCTGCTTGGTTGCTGGCTGGAGCATTGTCTCAGCAGCTCAAGGGCGGTCTCCAGAGCCATGTCAGGACCTAGGCTTCGCTGGTATCTCACCAATGCCTGCCAAGGCACTGTGCAGCATGGGATGCTCTCCTCCGGCACTGCGAGGGAATCCCAGGTCTCCCACTGAGCGCTCACATGCAGGCACCAAGTTGAGTGGCTCTGCAGCACCGATGCTCTGCACCTTGCTTGGAGTTAATCCCTGTTATGTAGCCTGGCCTTACATGCTTTTTAGAAGTCTCCCACACAGCCACCTGGGAACTCATTACTAAGATTGAACCCTGGTGGTAGTTTCCATATCTTCTCCTTGACATGGAAATTTCTCTCCCTTATAAAGCGAATTTGGCTGCCCTTCAGATGGGAGCTTGAGGACCAACAAGAGGAGAAAGACTGGGTGATGAGTCTGTCTTCTCATAGACCTCCTGGTTCTCCCCTGGGGTTTGCATAAGAGTCTTGGACTCTTTCATCAATCCTTAGCTATTCCCAATCACCTTATTTCTTACTCCCCATTTTCCTAACCATCTCTTTTATTAAATCTTCATATTCGACACGTAGGAAGAAGGGCTAGTTCATGTCACTAATGGAGCAGTTTAAACCTACAGAGATAGAACTCAAGCACAATCTACCCAATGAAATTATTCAAAATATAAGCTTTGATACAAATGAAGCACACTTGCCTCAGCTCGAGGTGCAATTGCCCTTTGCGGGTGTACAGCATCCACAGCTGGAAGCTGGGCAAAGGACTGGGGAACCTTCTGCTGCCCAGATCAGCTCTCCCAGGCTCATGCCAAAGAGGTTTTTCACATGTCCCAGAGAAAACACAGCATTTTCTGAATAGTTATCACCCTGCAAACGTCAGAAGAACAGCAGGTAAGGCTCGTTTCTCCCATGAAGCTAAGAGCAATAGTCAAGGCTATACAGATTGGATACAGGCTTAAGGAAGGTCCCGCTGGCCTGTCAACAGCATTCTACCAAAGTTTCAAACAAACTTATGCTGTCAAATTTTTATGAAGCTGTCTTTGACATCTGGTCCCTAAGGAAATGAAACAGTCAAGATTAACTAGACCCACTAATTACATAGTTAACAAGTGACAATAGACAATAAACAATATCTCTTTTCCCATGGGGAGAAATAAGCATCACAGACATGAACACACTTCCTTCCATGGAGTTCCCCCAAAAACCATCCACCCTTGAGGTGAACCTGCCCCAGCGCCACATTGACACCCTTCTTGCAGGCAGGGGTCGCAAAACCAGAACCACCCTCTGTACCTGGGAACATGGGGTGCCCCCAGTGCTCCCTTCAACCCATCAGCAGGGAGGTTTCTGCCCCAGACCTGCAGACTGCTCCCCACCAAGGGAAAACAGAGCCTCCCCCACATATCACCATGTTGCCCTGGCTCCTACAGGCTCCTTAAGGAAATGGAGAAGCTATCAAAGTGGCCAGAAATCCATGGCAACCTGTGTTTGCTAACTGTAAAAATCACCCTTCTCCAGAAGCAGAGCTCTCTGTCTGGAGTAATTTAAAATCTTAGGGCAGTAACACCACCGAAAGGACGGGGCAAGACCCTTCCCTGCCACCAAGGCCCTTTGGCACTCCACGGTACTGGTGGAAAGCTTCGCTCTAGAAATTTGGAGGAAGAGGCAATGTACTGAAATCAGAAATATTGGTCTCAATGGCTGAAGTGCCTCACCGCTTGAGACATAAGCAATGCCCACCCGGCCAGCAAACTCAAATTTAAAACAACCTCCCTAACATGGAGAAGAGGCATCAGAGTAAGCTCATTTTTCACTGCCGACCGAGCGGAGCGTGCTCCAGCTGACACTGCTGAGCCCTCCCCGGGTCTCCACTGAGACGAAGCCATCAGTGAAATCACAGAAGGGCGCACTGTCCCCTCCTCTGGCTGTTTAAAATAAGTGTCACTAAACCAGACAGATGCTGGCGCTGTCTCTCAGCAGGCACTAATTTAGCCCATACGGAGTGCTCTTACATCATTTGTTCTGGGCACAGCTTAATTGCAAAATTAATTATTTTCCTATCAAGCAAAATTGTGTAAGAGGGTAGTCATGGGATTTTTAAGCCTGATGGATGCTAAATGGGATTTGAATAAATAAAAACAACTTTGACTCCTGTCTGTATTCAGGACCACTAAGAGAGCAGCACTGCCAGGGCAGGGAGCCGGCAAACACCCGGCAATGGGGAACAGGGCACGGCTGCCACCGGGGTACAAGGTCCCAGCCACTCTGCCGTGGGGTGCCGGGATGGGGCCCCATCGGTGCCGGGATGCGGCAGCAGACGCAGCTGGGCAGTGAACTGCGGATCGCACTGCCGCCCACCTCCGGCACATCCCGGCAGCGGTGGAAAGCGTCCAGGGTGTGCTGCTGGTATCATGGCAGGGCTTTCAGCCTTGCTGCAGGGAGCCAGCAGGACCATGCAGGGCTGGGGGAGCCTCTCCAGCCCCACTTGGCCTGTCCTGCTCCAGACTTTCCCCTTCCCCATGACACGCTGGGTAGGCGTACCCAACGTGGAGCTGAGGGAAGATTTAGATTAGATATTAGGAAGAAATTCTTCACAGTGAGGGTGGTGAGGCACTGGTGCAGGTTGCCCAGAGAAGCTGTGGCTGGCCCCTCCCTGGGAGAGTTCAAGGGCAGGGTGGGGGGGGCGTTTGGATGGGGCTTTGAGCAATCTGTTCTGGTGGAAGGTGTCCGTGCCCATGGCAGGGGGGTTGGAACTGGATGGTCTTTAACGTCCCTTCCAACCCAAACCATTCTATGATTCTATGATGGCACCCCGCGTTGGGGTGAGGAGAGGAGAGGAGAGTGAACCCATCACCATGGCATCAGGCGACAGCTGCCCTGGCCAAGGGTACATGGCAGTGTGTTCCCAGACTGCTCCCTGCCAGGTGGCAAGTAGTTTCCATCTCAAGACGAGCTCGTTCAATTTGTTCTCATTTCTGACCCTTTCGCAGGGGGCTCAGACACAAGCAGAGCTAACCACCACCCCAAACACACAACTTTGCTCATGACAGGGCAGACCAGACCTATATTTTAATTGAAAGGCATCCCATTTAAGTGGGCTGCATCCTCAGGTAATGACAGAAGTGAAAAAACATAGATAGGACCAAAACTGTGGTGTGGGGGAGCCACAGCTGCAACAAGCTATGACAAGTCGTGATTGTCCCTGCAGAAGCCCTCCCTCTTCAACCCCATCAGCCGTTCCAGCACAGTGCCCACCACGTGGGCAGGGCTGTGGTGGGCAAATTGCCTCAAAATCACATAGAAATGAGCAAAGTGGTTTGCCAAACTGATAACCATGCCGTGAGGAAACCTTACCTGGGCAAAACACAGACAGCAGATGCCCAGGTCATGTCTTGGATTGTGGGCCAACACAGTGTGAATTCTGGCACAAATCAAGTCACCGCCGCTCCTATCGGGCACGTCTGCCAAACACAACCTTTAGGCAACGACTGGGCTAAGCTCGAGTTACTTTAAATTCTGTAAAAACACAGAAGACATGACAGTCTCAGCTACAAACTGGAAAACTGTACCTCAGCTCCCCACCACTGAAAGGGGCATGTGAGTCATTTCATATTTATCAGGTGAATTTCTGAAGCTGCATTATGAAAGCATGAAGCACTGACTCCTTTGGTGTCTTTAAAAAAAAAAAAAGTCCACAACGGCTCATTTCGAGCTCCAACCGGAACTCTGCAAATGTGTATACTTTTCTTTTTTTTTAAATTCTCCTTTAATGCCTCAGGCTCGTTAAGCATCCTGTGATGCTTGTTTTATTAGACCGTACCTCTGAATTTGGGAGTAGCTGGCTTAGTAAAAACAATCTAAGCGGTGATGGCATCCACGGTGAGACTTGGGCGTTTCCCGAGG
>NW_009610872.1:0-19559 GCF_000690535.1 Cariama cristata
TGCTCGGCCTGGGAGGGGAAAACCGCATCGCCGGGAGATGTCACCGCTGGGTTCAGTTTCGGTTTGGGGGGGATTCATCGCGCGGCTGTTGACCCTCTAGGGCTGCGGGCTGGGCTGGCCCAGCACGCCCGTTATTTACAGCCTGAGTTGCCAGATGCTACAAACATACAAGTATTTGCACACGTGAGAAAAACGTTATGACTGCACATGGTGGAGGCATAAGGTGTGCCAGATAAATGCCCAGCACATGCCTCGACCCACTTAAAACACCCGGAATGGCATGATGAGAACTCTTCACACACTGCAAATTGAGTAAGTTATATTTATTATTTTCAATAATAAAAAAATACCGTATTTACACTACATCACAATGCATGAGAACACATGAATTTATCACATTTCACTGCAGGGCAGAAGAAACTTCCAGACTTAACTGCAACCTGTGCTCTGCAAGACAGCCTAGGTGCGACCACGGCACCAGTGCCACTGTCTCAGACAAACCACGTTCATGGAAAAGAGTGCAGAGGTTTGGATGTATGTCCTTAGAAAAGGCTGATGGTTTTAGTTGCTTGGCCATTGTGAACAGCATGGTCACTGCTACTCCCTTTCTTTCCAAGGACTCATGTTGCTAGGAGGTTAGTCAACCTGTCCCAGATACTCCCTTGCAACACGAGGACCCTGAGGTGGTGTCACTGTGTCTGCATCATTTGCAGGAGGTCCTGGTTTTGAGCACAAGCAGGAAGACCAGAGTATTCCTAAAGTAAAAGTATACTCTATGACCATAAATGATTTGGTGCATGGGAAAGATACCTTGCTGGGAGCTCTCTGGGTTGATGTACTCCCAGGCACTCCAGATACTCCAAAACAGATTGTAACTTACCTCCCTCCTGCTCCAACATTGATTCTGTTAGCCTGAAAGTATCCACATTGATGGTGAGTTCCATTTTCTTTCTGGCACATTACTTTTGTTGGTGACCACCACCACCACCACTTCCTGCTAAAAGAGAAAATCCATAAATACTAGCCACCCCTTTGGAAATACAATTTAATTGCAGCCCAGAGGAACAGTCAGAGGAGCCAGGGGGAATGGGGTTAAAACACAGACACAAAGCTGGGAGCTTTCGAGCAGCTGGCCGTGCCATTCTGTAACTTTCAAGTCCAGTCACACTTTAAACATGATGTATCTTAAAGTATGCTGGATTTCTCTGTAGTAGCTTACCACAGCAGCAAGACAAAGTTAGTGCAAATAAGGGGGTTTGTCTGTGTGGGATTTTTAATTAACTGCTACAACTGGAAGAGACTATTGAGCTTCTGGAAAGATTAAGTGGGCATTTCTAAACCTGAAAAACTGTCAGGCACCTTTCACCCATGCTCCATACATTCCTCATTCTCTTTGAAAATCCCCACCTTTCTCTGATTCAGCCTCTGTCATTCCCCTTTGTTTGCACTGACTTTCCTCATTTTCCCTCCCAGAGAGTTTCTAACATAGGCTAATTTCCTTTTCTTACTTCCATTTTTACAAGGTTATTTCCTGGAATTCAAAACATCATTTGCTAAATAAAGACCAGTATTTCAACAATAGTCAATATGATATGAGATGCTTCATACTTTATATAAAGTCCATATGCCAAAATGCAAACAACTTACATGTATCAGCTTTTTCTGTTTTTTTTGCAAACAGTAGGTTTCTGTGACAGAAATATTCATCTAATGGAAACAACTGAATCTAAAGAAAATTAAAGTACCTTTTTATAATGGTAAGAACACTGTTGTTTTGTTGAAAGCTACCATTCTGCCTTCACCTGCCATGAGAGAAGTTTGCACACTTTGATTACACACATACAAGCTCTTAGGATTAAATAATACTGTCCATACTGTAATACAGCTACTTAGCGTTCTTGTTCATAGTACATATTCCTCCTGTTCTGAGCTGCAAAATGCAGAAGTCTAGCATATGCATTTCTGTAGAAGGAATAATGTAGTCAGTGGGTGTATTCCATGATTCACTTATAGATGCACGACTTTCAATTTTTGCTCTACCCTGTATTTGTTTCATGAGAACACTATTTTTTTAGTTATGAACACCTTCCAATTAGGTACTGATTTTTTTCTTTATAATCACTTTGAAGATACATGTGTTATGTTGCATTCTAAGACCATTATTATATAACAGATTATTATAAATGCAATACAAATTGTTGTTCTCCAGACAGAAAACCTGCCTCTACTCTTGTTTAATACACACTAATAGCTTTCTTTTCTGTAGCATATAATGGTCTTTCAGAAGATAAACTCAGACTTCATCACAGCAGTACAGATAAAAGGAGGTCACAAAGATTATTCAAGCTGGTTAAAGACTAAAAGAAACCAAGTATCAGACAGTCTGCAGGATTATGTTATTAATAAAAAACAGCAGCCTCCCTCTCTCCCATGACATCATCAATTATCTAGGAATCCTTAAAGAGTTGTTCAATAAGAACAACTGTTAATACCTAATAAAAACCATCTGTATTACCAGAAAAGGCTGACACCCCTGTGATTATGGGAAATGTCACTGACAGTTGAATGAATACCTGACTTCCAAAAGCTGTTAAGAAGTTCTGCACCGAAAGTTTTAAGGACACTAAAAGAATGCAGGGTAAGAGGAAATGGTCTTGCATGCATGTAGCATTGATTAGAATACCGGAAAGAAAGATTAGGGACTCACTAGTAAGGGGTCTCATGGTGGAGTGAGAGAAGTCACTAGTGAATTCTGCAAAAATTGGTACCACTTTTCAGATTAATATGGCAACCTAAAGACCGAGAAAGTGAGAAAGTTTGCTGGCAGTGGTATCTCAGATATTTAACACAAGGGCCAACAGAAACGCTTTACAAGAGCCTTAGAAGATTTGGTTATGATGACAGGTAAAATTCAGACAGACAAATGCAAACCTAGGTACACAGATAATTGTAATGCTGAGTACAGAATTATAGGCTCTGAACTGGCCACTACTATTCAGAAGCAAGGTCTCTGGATTAAGAGGAATAACTTTGTTAAAGCATCAGTTCAGTCCCTAACAGCAGTCAGAAAAAACAAAGTAACATGGAAGAAAATACTAGGAAATGTATAGAGAACATTGCTGTATAAACTGACAGTTCACCTATATTAATGCTCCTTGTAATTGGGGTTTCCCCATCACTCCCTTTGTCTGAGAAAGACTACAGTAGATCTTTAAATTAAGTTTTAGAAAAGGACTCTCTGGATATTCAGAGACATGAAAGGGCTTCCATGCAAGACACAACTATGTAAACTCGTCAGTCTGAAAAAGAGATGACTGAAGAGCAGATACAGTAGATGTACTGTACCTTGAGTGGCTTGTAAAGGCTGGACAGCTATTGATAGTTCATTCTTTCTTCCAACAAAAATTGTAATATGCTTTATAGTAAGAAAAGGAGTGCAAGGTTCCACAGAATGTAGCTTGCTATTCTTTATTTACATGGAGAAGTTAATCTGGATAGATGTACCAAAAACTCTTGTGGAGCAGATACTGTGGTTTTTCAGCTTGCTAAATAAATACTTTTTGTCCTGGAATAAAGCATAAGCATTCTAGTCCAGTCAATTTCCTAAGCTTTTTTAGAATGCTGAAATATGTAAGAGTAATAAATAGCCTTGGTGAATTTAATTCCTATCCTCTCAGCTCTTGATACTGCTAATCAGATCTGAGGCAAATGACATTTTAATAAGATTTTTGAACTTCAAGTTTTGTACCGTTAGAGTTCACCAGATTGTACAAAACGTCCCCAGACAAGATGGTGTCAAGATATCCTACAAGGGTTTTGTCTTGGTATTCTTCCTTCTGAAAACTAGTTCAAGCACTGGCTGAACAAAGTTAGGTTTAAGTCCTGTTAGAAAACCATGAACAATTAGGAGAGTCATTTTTGCACATTCTGGACAATTTATCTGTGGATGTCATCATCATCATGGAAAATATTAAGGTTTCTACATCATGTAAAAAAAAAAGTAACATCTGTATTTTGTATAGTCTCATTGTTATTTAATTTAGTTGGTAAAACACCAAGAATTTACAATTTTCTCATCTTGTCTATGATGCATGTGTTCCAGTACAATAGCTGCCTAGGAAAGTATCACATATTGTTATCAGAACTCCCTGTTCAAATATAGTCCTTATACAGTTAATATGCTTCTTCAGAGTAACTTCTAAACTAACTATTAGGAGCTACAGAAATGTAACAATGCACACACACCCCCACATGTACAAAAGGGCTAATACATTCCGACATCGATTTACTACATAGATACACAGCAACAGATTATTTCAACTTTGTGCAAATTTCTGTTAGAATAACAAAGATAGTAACTATTGATTAAAAGTCAAAATAAATAATGAAAACAATAATTCAAGTACAAATTACTAATACTAAGGTATCCCACTTTTTCGTCTATTTTAAGTTATCAAGAAGATTTTTCCATATTCACTCATGTTTTCTATATCAAATATACAGAAAGCAAGTGTGGCATCTTGGATTCCTGCCCTCAATTTAAAAACAGGCGCTTTGCCCTATAACATCTCACAGCCATTCTTTAGAAGCATGAAGCAACCTTTCCCATCACTTGCAAATACTAAATAATTCAGTAAAACAAGATTGGATTAAGGCAGGAGACTGAAATCCCTCTACTCCCAGACACACTAAATCCATAAGAAACAGGCATTCTGCATACTAATTCACAGACAGTATCACAAGCATTTCAAAAAGCTGCTTGACTGTAGCATATGCCTCAGCTCTCCACAGTGATACCTCCCAGAGTGACCCCGTTAATTAAAACCTGTACCAGAACAAAACCTGTAGGCACCCCTCCATGAATCTGGCAAGCAAGGTATTCTGGAGTTCCACACAATAATTTAACAGATAAATACAGCCCAAATGGTAAGCGTCCAAAACATTTTAATACTGTGCGTTTTAAGTTCCCTTTGTAGCCAAAATATCCTCATGTGATGTCCAAATTTTCCCGTTAAGAGTGAGCTCTCAGTGTATGCAAAACTACTGAGAATGGACTCCAATTAGAGTCCAAATAGCACCTAATGCATCACTCCCTCACGTGGCAAGTGTCAGTACTGACAAATCTTAAAATTAAAACGTGCCTCAAAGGAAAGTCTCATCAAGAGGAATAGTTTTGGGTTTTCTTTATGCTATTAATTTAAATATCTCAATACGTATCCCTATGTATCATTATGCTAAACTAAGGAATCCCAGTGCCTTAATGTTTTTTAATGTTACAATGTACAAAGAGCATGAAGTTTATGAAGATGTCACTTAAAGAAGAAAAATGATTCCCTGATTATTTTTTTTTAACTGCACCCCAATACGTATAATTGGAGTTAACAAAACATCCACTGCTTGGGTGAAAGGGAGGGGGAATGTCTTTCCATTCAGAAAACACAGAGGCCAAAGCATGTTTACCTGGGGACTGGCGCCTGTGTCTGCCTCACCTGATGCTATGAAACTAAACATTTTTCTATTTCTTTAATGTTTTGGGATTTTGAAGCCACTCAGCAGATTTGTAGGCAGACAGTCAACAGCAGCTCTAACCCAAAGCATACTTAATGAATAGTCCTTTGATTGACTCCACTGGTTTCCGAATTACAGCTTTAAAGGAAGCACCCAGTAATAATCCAGATAATCTAAAAGCAAATAATGGTAGCTAACCATTAACTAGTCAATTCTGCTAATATTCATACAAAATATCCTGATTTAATACAGATATTGCATGCAGTATACTTATTCTGAGGCCGAGTTTTTCTAATTTTGCTTAATCCAAACAGGTAATTCCTAAGTTTTTTTGAAAATAAATAATCAGTAAATGAAGTCTTGGACTAAGATTTTCAGGCTTCCTGAGCATTCTCTTTGTTTGAAGAGCCACATTCTAAGAAAATATTGGTTGATACTAGTGTCTGCAGAAATCTGTGGTAAAATTGGAATTAAAAAAAATAATCTAATTAAATCTGAATTCTTAAAGCATATTACTGATGTGTGGGGTTTTTTAAAACAAAACCAAACCAAACCAAACCAGACAGCAGTCCTGCCCTCAAGCTCCAGCATTAAATGCCACTAGTCCATAGGGAAATAACTGTATAGGGCAAATCATGCAAAAATTATGAACATAATTAATGTATGTGATAATATGCTCAAATATTGTGTATAATATTTACTCTAAGAATCGATGGAGACTCTGATTTAATATCACCATAGCCTTAGCACAACTGTAAGAACTACAGCAAATACAATTATCAACTTCTTTGTACAAGATACAGAGTAGCTTTTTCCAATTAAAAGGAATGATTTTAGGGTATGAGAATAATTTAAACCAACTTACAAATCTCTGTTAGGTCTCTGAGACTTACAGAACAAGGATTTGATCAAAATATTGCAAAGACAATTATAAATTTCCAGGGACTTTGGTAAGCAGTAAACCAGAACCCAGATTCTTAGAGAATTCAGGTGGAAATTAACAGGATTAATTAAATCTTGAAATACAGCTTAATTAGAGATACAGAACTAAGAATTAAAAATTCTCTCCTTTCATGTTAATCTATATTTCTTTCTGAGAGGATATAAAACATTATATTTGAAAGCTGCTTACCAGTTTGCCGTTTAGATTTATGTTACAATTAATAAGACTGTTTGGAGGCATATGAAACTGGCATCTATTCTAAAAAGATGACACTCCCACAACATGCACTTACTGAAATGAAACCCTTTTTTTTCCCCCCTCTGGTGTCCCAGAGAAAAGGATGGGAGAGGAAGAAAAGAAAATCCACAAGAGACAACAGGAATCATTAAGTTCCAGTTTGCCAGATGACCTGTGTTCAATGTGTATGACCACCTGCTGCCTCAATAAACTCTTTCCAATCATACCACTTCTCAAGAGATGAAGACCTTTCTAATTAATCAGTAAGTATGTCAAACGTAACAGTTTATGCTCTGGTACATCGCGTTTGTATTACAGGGAGACAGGTGGAAGAAGCAGAGTTATAATCCACTAGTGTGGCAGACTGAAGGAAAAATTTACATCATAAGCCTTTTGAGTAAACAGGTAATAAATTTCCCTTTCCACCTCTAAAGCTCCTACCAGCATTGCTAGTTTTGAGAGCAGAAACCACTGTACTAAGAATGGTCTGGAAAACATGCAAGAGAGCTGCTAGAAACTAGACATTTTACCAGTTGTCTTGTTAAAATCAATGCCAATAGTAATCATTGCGTTTAACCTTCATTCTTCCCTACGTTACATTTGGTCCCTATTCTGTCTCTACGTGAAGTCTTAAATTGGCCTAGTTGAACCCCTCACACAAAAATTACTAAAGGACATGGAAAGGCTCTAACTGCATCTACAAAAAGCCAGCTCACTGCTGCCAGAGTAGAAGCCAAATTCACAATGTCCCCACTACTGAGTGACTGCCAGCTGTGACTATTGCCTTTGGAAGCCATTGGCAGCTGTTAGAAAACAGACGATCCTTCCAGCTCCTGTACTTTCTGCTAGCAGCGGCCTTGGTGGCTACACAGCACCCGGATTTAGGTCTCAAAAGCTTCCTTTATGCCAGCCTTCACCACTGCTCTAAGTGACTGTTACTGCTGGGCTCTAGCCTACAGATTTTCAAATTTCTCAGATGTTACTCTGTGTACAGAGTATTCAATGCAGCCTTAATAGTTGAATTAAAAAAATACACCTTGTGGATATTTTTTCCACTGACTCATACTGCAGGTCTTTGATATTAATTTTGCAGACCTGTGGCGCACTTGGCATCAATTTCAGTAGCACAGATCTTTGTCACATGCTAAAACAGACATTGTACACGACTGCTAAGCAAAATAGAGGATAAAAGAATTGTGACTTAGTTTACCAAAAAAAGTTACAGCTTCAGCTAAAACCCTTTCCAAAAGGATTGTAATACAATATAAATACTTGATCATCAAGTAGGCAATTTGTCTGTGACACTTTTAACAGAAAAGTATACCAGATGGCTTTAATTTCAAAAGGCAAAACAATTTTTACTTTCTCTTATCTCCAAAATGTGTGCATCAAATTCACTATGCCTTCCCTAGATGTATTTCTTCCCTATTTACTTCTCTTATGCATAGAAAAGAATGAGTGAAAAGATTGTTAATGGTTTTTTTTTTTTCCTTCATAATTTCCTTTTCATAAACTCCAGAACCAATAAACCTGGGAAGCTGGAAAAGCAGGGCTAAAGTCTCCTGCCATTTCCTCTGTACTAAATAATGTATATCCATTTGCAGCAGCCTAAAGTTTTTTCTATCACTTGGGAGGCCACGGTTTTCATTAGCTCTAGAAAGTAACACAGAGGTAAAGAATAAATCTGGATCTGGTCTTTGCATGACTCTATTTCTGTCCTATTAGTTGTAATACACAGTATAGTGTTCATGCTGGCTGCAGTAGTACAGACAAAAACAAACTCAGGGTAAAACCTATCAATGGAAAGCTACCATGCTGAAACTTCAAATGGAAGAACAATTATGTACTGGACAAATGGTTTGCATCACATGGTACTGTTAGCCTCAGGAATGATTCACTGTGTCATTTAACTATGATTTTAAGTACTGTTCTACACCTTTAATTCTTTAGAAAATAATTTTCTAAACATTTATATGTAAAAATGAACTAAAGTAGCCTCCTAAGTGGTAGAACTTTTTCCTAAAAATATACTTCAATGTAGCTAAACATGCCATGATCAAGTCATTACAGAACCAATACACTACTCAAATTTTAAAACACCTATGTAATCTGTAACTGAAAACATACCTTAAAATTCCAGTAATTCCATTTGCTTATTTATTTTTCTTTCTTCATCAATGAAAAGAATTAGCATTAAGCTGATCATATATTTAAACTAAATTCATCCTTGCACTTGGATATTCATTGATGGCAAAGACGAACTGCCCTTCCAGACAAATGCTACTGTATACATAAATGCGTAACAGTCATCCTATGGAGACAAAAAACCCCACGGATTAAAGAATGACAAAAGTAACAGGACTGAATAGCAGGTCTCAGCATTATTTATACCTATCTTCTGGCATGAAGTCCCTAGTTTATGAGGGAGTAAAAGGCTTCAGGCTATATCCCAATCTGGGAATACCAAAGTCCCATGGATCAGTCTGAAGACAGATTGGGTAAACAAAGAGGGGACCAAATCTGTGTAAATCCAAAACTGACCTTATCCTAAGCCTTAATAATCGACCTCTGAACACCTACCATGTCAAAGTTTGGCTCTATTTACAGGTTTCTCGGGTACCTTTCTTATTTATGTAATTCAGAAACCCAGTTCAGACAAAATGACTGAGCTCCTAGTTTAACTCCAGCTAAATCAGCCCTTGCTGGTACAAAGCATGTCAATTAACAATATCCCCCCAAATCCAAACCTAAGAAGTAGAAATTACTTGTCTGAAAACAGCTTCCACTCCATCCCCTCATATAAGTCCAGCCAAACTCCTACCTACATAAATGAGATCCAGACACTCTCAGAACATGGCTTGGCTCCTCTGATCAGTTAGAGAATAGCACTGTACCAAACACTGGATATTGTACAGATTTTTCTCATAAACATTGTTCTTACAAAGCTCTGTAAGGAAGTATACTATAAAATATGAAAATATAAGACTGAAGTACTTTTGTCCTAAGGGATACACCTAAAACTCAGTATGTGTAATTAAGTTTTATTGCATAAAAGAGAGAATGTTTTGTTTTCTCTTTTAACCTAGACATACTAGCAAATACAGTCAAGGTATGAGAAAACTGAGGACTTGAAAGCACTAAATAAATGAAAATACTAATAACACCAATTATATGAGATTATGGTATTCAAGATAACTGAAAGAGATAGAATACATCACAATTTTCAATAAACATAAATCCTTTAACTGCCTCGAGCTTTTGCTTCTGTGAATCACTTGCAGTATTTATCAAATAGTTGTTACAAATACTAAGCAGACAAACCTCCACTTCTCACAACATGATGGCACTAAGTTGTCCATCTGTAGTTTAACTGCACACTTCAGGACCACAGACCACTAAAGTTAAACCAACAGATTTGTCCTTCTGAAATTCAGTTAGTTTCCTAAACTTTGTTTGCTGTGAGAACATGTAGACAATGCATTAGCTCAGCTTGATAAAGCATGATAGCTATTAAAAAAGAAAGCAAACTTCAAAAATACAACATATTTCTTGCTACGAGCCTTGAATGACTGCTCCCTATGCTTTTTATTAGAAAGATTCAAAGATGCCAGTAACCTTACAGCTGGTGACTGTAATAACAGAGGGTAACAAGACAGAAATAATGAATGCCTCCTTGTTAAGCAGTTTTGTTCGTGCTGTTCCATGAGAGATCTGCCAAGAACTTTCCATGCAAACCCTTTTTTTCTGGGATTTGTAACTTGGCTGAAAAAAAAAAAAAAAATCCAGCATGATAATGCCTGTTTCAAAATAATTCAGATTACAAGTTTTAAAATACATTTTCAAGTTTTGGACTACATTAAATTTACACTAAATAAGGTAAACAATTTAGCACTTCATATATTTTTATTTGCTTTATTGAAAAAATCCTCTGGTTAGCAAGTTTGCATCCCAAATCATTACACATTTTCTAACTCTAGTATTAAATAAGTCTGAAGTATTGCAGTGTGAAAGGAGACTTTTGTGCTCTATGGTCGAGACTCCACTGACGTGTTTGGTTGGTTGGTTTTTTTGGTTTTGTTTGTTTTTTTTTTTTAAGGAAGACTGTATGAAATGCATATGAAGCATTCGTGGGATTCTATCTGCTAAACAATTCAGTGGATTAAATCTGTGCTAATTCTTAATACAACTCAGCTGACTTGGGTATAAGGCCAGGTTGTAAAAAATTGGCTAAGTTTAACACACCATTCTTACAAACCATAAGCCTAGAATGTCCACGTTAAATTATGCTGGGTTGTTTTTGTTTTGTTTTTAACCAAATGATTCAAAGCTTTGAGTCATGCAAAAGTCCAATTTCAGTGTTCCCATTTTCTTTTTTGGCACATGACCTGTTAGGACAAGGTCACTTTGTACAGTTCCTTGCCAAAGCAATATTGTTTCCTGTGGCAACTAGCAAGATACACAGAAATTAGATTTCAGGCACAACCCAGATAGCAGCCCAACCTGAGGAAACTCTCAGGCAACAGCCAGCAAGAAGCAAGAACGCCTATGATAGTTGCCTGAGGTGTGAAAAAATGGTGGCTTAGGCTTATGCCTATGAGGAAGAAACCTCCCAGCAATTCAAAACTAAACGAGACAATAGAAACATACCAATAAATTATAAAGCTGTACTGAATTTATCTGGTGAGATCATTTCAACGGCAACACTGGAACGAACAGGGCCAGAAAATACCATGAGACTGAGTAGCTTGGAAATGTTTCTGCTCATTTTTTTGACTACCTTGGGTTTTCCCTCAGGAAAATTTGCCTAGAGCACATTATTCCCCAGAAAATCTCTACCCACCTTACAGTTCAACACAAATTAGAACTAAGTAATCCTATGAAACAACAGTTCCTCTCAGATTATTTGCAATTCAGCCAAACATGCTGGGTATATAAGCACTTTACCATTCTTGAGGAGTTTGTATGAACTGGAGTAAGTCATTGTACTCAAATTCCCATTCTGCTTAGCTCCAGAGTAAACTAAAGCTGCAGGGGAACAGCTCCCCTTGACATTACCAATGTAAATACTTGAAAAACAGAGCACTACTGCACTATACAACCTGAACAAAGAAAAAATATGGCGAGCCAGACAAGAGACAAGTAAGAACAAAGAGCTCCTACCAGATCAGTGGAACTTAGAGCAAAAAGGCTAGGTAGTGAAAAGGCTCCTGCATTACTGACACTGTCTGCCACAAAGGTAGTCAGTGGTTACAAAAGGGTGTTGGCCCTGGGAAGCATGACATGTCTTCCTTTAATGATTAAAAAGCCAGCAGAAGCACAGACACAGGGCATCTCCATGCAGATGGCTCTTAATCTTCTGTGGATACACAGGAAACCTGCTCTCTAGCAGCAGCGAGGATATTTCTGTGGGACTGAGCTCTCAAATAATGAAATCAGAGCAATGTAATAATATCAAAGCCTGTTTTGTTACTCCTTGCCTAGTCTTACAATATCTAAAACTTTATCATTCTGACTCTGAACTAAAATCGTTCATCGCTTTGTTCTGCATTTCCACCATGATATCCTGGCCTCTGACTAGAACTTCTATGACCTACTGCAACATAAAGAGCATTTGTAATTCTTATTTTTTCATCTGTTTCTGCTGAAGTATCCCACCTCCAGTTCATCTCTTTACTCAAATAAGTCAAATAGTATTCCTAATTATACCACTACAATACCACTTAAGACCTTAGTGGTAAAAGAGAATAAAACATGGCAGCGTGCCCTCTCCCTTGGATATGCTTTCTTATGGACCCAGTTTTTGCCTCCCCATCTCTTCTGGTGACCATGACTTTCTGCTTTTCCCACTTCTGAAAGAGCATACCACCAGCTGGGACAGAGATTGTCAAGTATCCAATTTCAACAGTTACCCTGTGCCTAGCAAAATACTCACTCAGCTGAACAAGCTGCACCTATATCGACACAGTGCTTCATTGCAATGAAATCTGTTCTGTTACCCTACATTCTCCAATCGGGCAATTGCTTCCTTTCTGTTAAGAACAAACAGAAAAGGAGGAAAGAGCTTGACACAAACAGAGAAGACTTGCCAGATCAAAGGGAAACTGATAGGTATATACCCCAGCAAGTCCTCATTCTTGTACAAAATCTCCACGGGTTACTTTTGTTGTTTCATATAATGATCCCTTTGATTCAACACAGTGCCTACTAGCATACTCTTCCCCAGGCTGATTCTTCCCTCTTTTAGTAATTTATCATCCATAAGGACTGTACTGTGGCTGTTAAAACAAACCCCGGATTATGGGGGATTACGAAGTACTGTGCAGAAGTGGGTATCCCTACTGTACTTCGTCTGTCTCAGACTGCTTCCAGGGCAGTGGCCATCACAATCAGCGCTCAAACATTCCCTGAATAGCAAGTTTCAGCCTCCTTGCTGCCTTCCTTCATCCATATTCTACGTTGGCTAATACAAAGAGGGGACTCTGTTTCTGATGCCCGTGATGATGATGGACATTTCTATTCTTTCTGCCAACAAGTGAAACCATGACTGCCTCCTGCCCAGGTGAGACAGCCGAGATAACACCCTATGCTTTAACAGAGCCATGTATACTATATAACAAGCATACCATATGAGAACAGAATAACCCGAGAGATGTATAAACCTTTTGTAAGTAACTTCTCTTTCGAGACTTTCTAGAAGAAAGAAATCATCCAGGTTTTTTCTTCATATACAAATATTCTACATGACATCCTTAATCCAGAAACACAGTTACATATACTCTTAATCATGTCTGTAGCACCAGTGATTTCACATGGGAACTACACATTGAATTAACCAAAAGCTTAAAAAAATCCTTGTTGGAGCTAAGTTTTTATTTCTAAATATATATACATTTAATTTAAGGTAACTATTAAAATAATTGTTGCTCTTTCCATGTTTCTAATATATATTGAAATATGGGAGCATTTAAATCAAGTTGTTCTACATGAGGCTTAGACATCCTATATATTTTTGTATATTGTAAATGTTTTCAAATGAACTGTAAGGCATACATTTTGTAAAGCTACTCAGAAAATACTATAAACAAAACAAATTATATCAAGAGAATTAAATGTAACAGAGTTCTATGCACTCAGGTTGTGAAGACCTTACCATGCATGCATAATCAAAGTCTCCAACACCATCAAGGGTCACTATGTATAGTTACAATAAAAATCTTTGATACACACTTTCCACGGCCACTTTTTAAACAGTTTACCAGCTATTTACACCTGATTCCTAAAGTAATAATCAAAAATTGCTCAATAATATGCAATTTCTCAGTAAGTTAAGGCAAACAGAGGAATTGCTTAAAAAATTCAGTGAAAAATTGGATGATGATGTTTCAAAGAAGAGATAGAGAAAAAAAAACCTCCATCAGGTAGCCTCCTATGCTATTCCGTTGCTTTCCTCTCCTCATCCATCTTCACTACTACCCCTTCCAAAAAATAATTCTGCTGCGATTAAATGACACCAGAATTTTACTGTTCTAACAGAGCATTCTCTCCTATTTACTGCTGGTCTCATTCAGACACACATGGGCTTCAGTGGAAACTGAAAGAAGGGCCAAAAGATGGGAAACTGAAGTCTATTCATGCTCCACTAATAAATGATGTATATGCTCAAAACAAATGAGCTTTTATGAACGTTCAGATCTTCCTTCACATGTGGAAGCAGAATGAAAAAAAAAGCAGCCAGTCACTTCAATGGAGTATAGTTCAACAGGAAAAAGTGCACAATTTAGTATTCGCTGTCATTCCGACTTAGCGAAAAAGTCTTGCTCACCAATTTAAACTTCTTATACCTGAATGCACAATTTGAAAACTAGAGTCGTGCTCATTTTCCTCTGAACTAGAGTTCAAATAAAGTATTATCTAACAGCTACCATAATGGTAATAACATTGCATTTTAGTTTTGTACAAAGTGTTTTTTGAATGTAAATTTCTCACCATACATTTATTTTACAGTACGGCTAAGCTAGCTCTAGTATTTAAAGGTTGTACTCATAAAAATCACACTTAGGATTTTCCTTAGGAAACACATTAGGCACCAGGTGGCCATAAAAGAAACAGTACACAGATTTCACTTAATGAAAGAGGGTAGAATCTATTCCATATGTTTTAAAGTTTATAAATAAAAAAATATCAGTTATAGCAGGGTATTTGCTCTCTTCACAGACAACCTGGCAACAGTGGAATGTCAAGAAGCAGAAAGCACTGGAATTAGGGAGTATTGCACAGCACACCTGGGAAGAAAAAGTCATCTAAAACCCCATAGCATGCGTGCGATACCAGCAGACGGGCAGAACATGAAAACAGCCAGTGTGAAAATCAGATTAAAAAATTAAAAATAAATTTAAAAAAATCTCAGAAAAGATGACATTGAAGTAACCAGAGAAAAAGACAAACCAACCAACCAGCCATGAGTGTCAAGGGAGATAGGAGGTTTTGCCTCTCACAGACCACAGGAAAGGGACAGATCTGTTGCCTGGTTGGTGACCCAGTGGAGTTGCGGGGGAAGATGTAGGGTTTTTTTTCCCCTCTTCACAGAGCTACGTTAGGCCAAAGCCAAGTTCAGGAAATGAAACCAGTAGCATCAAAGTATTAAGAGAAGGGACTGTTAGGTACCACATTTGATTCTCATTGCACAGCTTTCTGGTTGTGCTTATTTCAGTAGTAAATGAGCTAAAGTAGCTATTACTCCACCTTTTTCCTTTTTTAAACTGTATCAAAAATCACAGACAATCCAAATAAAATGTCATACAAAGCTTTATGTTTCCTTTGACTCATGTCTCTACTAGAATCTGTAAAGTTGGTAAACTGTTTTCTTTCCTTTTAAATGCCTCAGCACCTTCTGATTACAAATTAATAGAAGAATTTGAAAGGCAGTGACTTTGTAACTGTTCTTGTACTTTCGTATCCTTCTGAAAAATGAAGAACATACTCCCCTCCAAAATCCTGCTCTAAGAAAACTCCTATCTTTCAGAAACCGCATACATGCATTTTAGTAATAACGCCAAAGAAGTTTAATAATTCAGACAATCATTCACTTGATAATACCTATTTAAAAATATAATTTCTTAACTCTTACAGTTTTACTGGTTTTACCGTTACTTATAAAGACTTATATTTAATAAAATATAAGTTTAAGAGGCTGGAATATCAGTAATTCCATTTCACAAGTAATCCTTAGGCTGTAATAACCTTACAGAATAATTTATAGATTACCTGTTGAATCTCACATACCCAACAAAAAAACCTGCTGAAGTCAACAAGCACATTTTTTAAGGATCACACTGGGACATGACTGGTTCTTGGTCTGTATGTTGACAGTCTGACAGCACCACATCAAGTTGTGCATGCTGCCTCTTTGCCAGAGGTTACAGGCCATAGGGCACACCCCTCATCTCAGCCACTACCATTTCTATCATGACTGATATCCTCTAAGCCAAGGCAAACAGATTGGATCATCTTAAATATGCAAATTTGAGAGCAGCAACTAAAGATGATATCCCCATGGTGTTACTCCTAGCCTTTTTCCAACATCAAGACTGCAGCATTACATGGCAGAATAATCGCTGTGAACTGCTGCGTTTGTGGATTTGCCCTAATAAAACCAGCTAATCTGAAACGGGAATGTTTTTACTGTCCTTCGTAGGTAGCCTGATAAACTGTCTGTCCACTAGCACTGAGTCTGGCTATAGACAGTGCCACAGCAAAACCCATAATAGTACTGCTAATTTGAAACATTTTACTTTACCTTTATCATGAAGTATTGTGAAGGAAGAAATTACGCATGAAATCTTACCCCAGCTTGAACGCTGTCTGTAACCTAGTGCTAGCCTGAATTTAGTCTAAGGGCATCTACTCTATACATAGCCTCTTCAGAAGCCAAGTGAATCTTAAAACAAGGGAAAAAACAGAGGTATAAAATTGTTAATCAAGTCTCATTCCACTATCTCCCAAGGTTAAGACTATTAGCAACAACTGTCATCCACACCATTATTCATAGCTTCATGGTCATATTTGTTCCTGTTGCCTGACACTGACTACAGGCTTGGTACACCCACCGTGTAAATGGCTAGACACATGACAGTGAAGAATCAGGCCTATGATGTAATTACAGGATAAAACTAGTCAAATGGGTTTCTACTTTGGGGTAGAGGGAGGGAGGGGAAAGGGAGGGAGAAAGAAGGTTAAAAAATGGATCTGTGAGCTGGTTGTTTTAATCCTTAATACTTTGTCTTTCCACTTGGAATGAATTTTAAAGTATAAAATACTTTGCAGCAGAAAGACTGTGTACAGAAGAGATTTTCACTATTTAATATATTTTAAGATAGATAAACAGGAGCACAGCAGAAGGGGATGCTCCTCACTCAGTTTTTCTGTTTATCTATTCTGAACAATGACAGCAAATTTTAATCATTTTCCACGTTGACTGTTGATATCTTTGACAACACAGTAAGCAAGATCACATTTTGGCATGTCTGCAAAAGTAGAAGAACTGGCACAAGAACTCCAGCAACAGCACCTGATGGTGCTGTCTTCTTTTCCACTAACACATATTAGATCTTATATTCATGCATTCATTTCTAAGAGCGCTGAGCAAATTAAAAAAACACTTTGGCTGCAGTTACCACAACACAGCTTTTTCAGATTTTGTTCTGTAACTCTGAACAGGTTTCATCAGCAGAAAAGCTGCACCCACAAAAATTTCTGTATTTAAATTTGACTGGTCACAACGTTTATATATGTACCTATCCATAATTGTATCTATTGCCATTTTTGAGATGCATTCTCTAAAACAATATTTTATTTTATTTTTTAAAGTAAGAAGGGACTCACAATTGCAAGAATTTTGGAAGATCAAACCACATTTCTATTTGCTTCAGGTAAGTGTCACTAGTCTCAGTGTAGAGTACAGGACATACATATATGTGATGTTTTGCAAGTGCACAGGAACAATTGATAAATACAGGAGTACATTAAATATAACTGATGACTCCTTATTTGGATTATGCCACATTTCTGTAAGAAAGCTGTTTCTGAAAGTTTCATATTATTTTATATGGACTGGTTTGTAATCTTTTGATCTCTCAAAGTGGATCCTATATCCATCATACCTAAATAATGGCCTTATAGTTTTCCTAAACATGTTTTCCTGTAGGTTGATCAAATTTTTAGGTATTTTCTTAGTCATACAAGAAACAAATGAGGTGGGATCTGGGACATATTTTTTTTTCTAGCTCTAATCATTTGATGTTTTAAAGCTTACAAATTCCAGGTGTTTGTTGTTAAATATATGGGAAGAATTAAACTAGTTTTCTAGTGGCAATGTAAGAAAAGTAGTTAAAATAATGTTAAGTGTCTAATATAACTTATTTCCAAAATATACATTAAAAAAATAATTCAGGAAAATGTGCAAATACAGGTTTTACTTTAGTTGTTGAAAAGTAAGCATATACTCTTCCTGAATAGAGAACATTTTCCCAAGTCATACCTGTATGTTAATGTGTTATTCCTAATTCTGCTGTCGAGGATCTGGGAATTTCACACATAAGTTGCTAAAGCAAGGATTTCTAAACTTTCCTTCTCCCCCTCCTCCTAAAAAAAAAGCTGAATACTGACAACAGCAGTTCCTAGTTTTGTAGCTAGCTATGTACCACTTACGAGTGGTATGCATGACAGTTTGGGAATCCCATCTCAGAAAGCATATGGGGAGACAGTCAGCAATAATCTCTTCAAATGTTGACCTCCACAACCCTTTCAGTTACTAGTTATGAACTATTTCAGTTATTAGTAATGAACTAATAAATACAGATTCATGTCAGTAAAACTGTAAAGTACACTATGGCTTCATGGTATTCGTATCATTGTGCACATGAAGTGCTACAAGCATACATAGCCATACAACAATGGAAAAATCTCTGTCCAGATCAATTCACAGTCCACTTTAAACACAAGGAAATAACAGTCTGGATAAAATATTATTTGAAACCTTATAGTGTCCTGCTAAGACTATGTCTAAATATTCTTTTCCAGACTCAGTGGGGCTAAAAAAAATCCCCCAAAACCAACCCACCTCAGAGTGCCGTCCGCTATCCTCCACTGCAACAGTCTGGAAAGACACTCACTAAATTACCACAAAGGGAAAAAGAAAAAAAAAAAAAGGCAGGTTAGCTAATAATTACTGTAAGTCAGGAGTGTTCCTTTACTGACCCAAGAAAGCTCAGCCAGATAAAAAACTAACTACAAAAAAGAAACTATTAATTTTTGGTCAGATCAACTTCTTGAACCGGCTGACCACACAGCTGCTAGAGCACCCAGGCTGGTGGAGAAGGAGGGCACGCTTCTACATTACACCAACTTAATAACTATTTGTTGCCAAAAAGCACAAATTTAGAACCCCTCCGGCGCTGCTGGTCACCCAATTACAGGGTGCCCATGCAAAGGAGAAGCAGGGCCTTCCCCTCAGCAGCGGCTGGTCACCAAGATGGGCACACCCTCGGACCCGCACTTCAAAGCCGACTCACCCAATTCTATTTGAATGCAAGCCATTCATCACCCAGTTACTAGTTCCTACTCTGACTAATACTTCTTTCCACACAGGCCACTTTTAAAGTGATTTCATACATTTCCAAAAACAGCCCAGGTACTTACGAGTGAGACAGCAGATGGTCTCCGGGGCAAATTGTTACTACTGCCTGTTACCACAGTTATGATGTGAACAGGCCCTGAACCATTTCAAGGCTCTGTCATTTTTCTACCCGACTATTCCAGAAGTTATATATAGACGCAATTTAAAATAGGAGGGACCAATACACGCGAGGGGGTT
>NW_009610873.1:0-11708 GCF_000690535.1 Cariama cristata
TATTTGGATACCCGAGAATTAGGAGTGATACGGGATAACAATGGATGAGGGTGTCGATTGCCGTTCGGAAACCTGTTAGCAGGTAAATGTAAACTCCAGAATGGGGCCCAGCAGTCAAGGCATGCGCCTGCTGTGGAGTTAAATCAAAATATTCAGTGAAGAGCGAACAAGAGCGGGTGTGCCCTAAAGGCTTTAGCGCTTTAAAAATTTAAATGGAAGCTGTCAATTATAAAGCTATTTTATTTTTCTGTGGTACTGCTTTCAAAAGATGAACTTTTGTTGTGTGATTTATTTTTTTTTTTAATTTTTTTTTCAGTTGGAAGATAAGGAAGATTTTCATGAAAAATTCATTCATTTTCTTAAGTATGCTATGATAATCTACAGACGGGAACCAGCAGTGGAACAAGTGATCAATTTTGTGGCTAAATTTGTTACTTCATTTTATCAAATGGAGAAAGAGGATGGTAGTGAGGAGGGAGAAGAAGATAATTTACTTCTGAATTATGTGTTTAACTTTCTGCTTGAGGTACAGTAGCACTTACTATTAAATCTTTAACATAAGAAATGGAAGCTTCATGCAGCAGGGAAAACTTGCTGGTGCTTGAGATGATACCTAGAAACTAGAACTTAAAAAGTGAAAGCAAGGCAAAGCTTTATGAGTAACACCACCACCCCCCCAAACCCAAACAACCCACCACACTCCCTCAATAACCCAACAACTGGATTCCAAGTGTTAGACCTGTGAGAAAATATGAACTGTTTTCTTATTTGGCTGTCAGATGTGTCATTATAGGCTTTACGATAGGTGCGTTTATAAGTGAAATTGTGGAAGTGTTGTGAAAATGAATTTGTACTGTTTCTTTGATAAGTAAAAATATTGAAAGATTTTTCATACGAGTATGGTTGGCATATGTATTATTATTTTCTGCTTATTGAAAGTGTTATATAGAAAGAAGATCAACAGTTCCAATAGCATGAAAACGCAAGTAGAATTACATTTTCTTAAACTAGTGTTTTGACATGGAAAAATTATTGATCAAGATCACTACTCATCATTGCTAATAAAATTTTTTTTCCTTCTAATGTTTTATGGAGATGGAGCAGTAAGTTAGCTAAGGTACTGTAGTCTGCATTGAGTGGTAAGCATATTTCTTCGTTTGTGCAGGCATTGCTAATTATGTAAAGTGCCACTGATAAAGGTGATGGACCATAATTGTTTTGCAGTTCTATGACTTTTTAATCTTATTAAAAATAAACTTAAATAGGAAAAGCTTTTGAAATACAGAATGCGTATTTCATGTACTGTATAGAATATTAACTAATTATCCATGCATATTAATAGGCTTATATTGGAAATGAGAAAACTGTGATTATAAGAATATATTTTTTTTTCTTTTCCTAAGTCTCACAATGCGAACAGCCATGCAGTTAGGTTTCGAACATGTCAGCTTGTTAATAAGGTTTTGGGAAATATGCCAGAGAATGCCCAGATCGATGATGACTTATTTGATAAAATTAATGAAGCTATGCTGATTAGACTTAAAGATAAATTTTCGAATGTGAGAATTCAAGCTGTCTTGGCCCTGTCGAGACTTCAAGATCCTAAGGATGAAAACTGTCCTGTTGTTAATAGTAAGTAGTGGATTTTTTCTTTTGTTTAAGAACATGCGTTGATTTACATTACTTTAAAACATTTTAAAGCATTTTTTTAAGCATTGAGTAAACAAGTCTTAGAGGAAATTGTCATATTAATTTGTAAACTGTGGAGCTCTTTGCCAGAGGAGGCTGTAGGTGCGAGAGTTGTGTATGTTCAAGGGGAAAAGACAGAACTGCTTGAAGGAGAGATCTGCTGGGAACTGAATGACAAACAAATCATACCAGGCTCAGGCTGTTCTGTGACCTGAATGTAGCTGAAGGATGGTGAGAATAATGATGTGTTGCAAATTGGGGTGGAGATATGATACATGCTTGCTCAGTTCTTACCCTCTAAGGACCCTTTTGTACTATTAATTGAATTTGTACAAAAACACTGAAGAGTAGAGATGATTTAAAAAAAAAAAAAAACAACAACTAATTTTGTCTCAAATTATGTCTGGCTGCCCCATGAGAGGCAAAATGGTTGCTGATGTTGTTGACCTATGCTTTTTGGGGCTCTTATTCATGGATCACTTCCTTTAAGAGATCAGCACCTCTGGAACCCGGGTTTCTTGATGCTGTTTTTGTGCTGTTTGTGGGTTTCTTTGCGTATGGTATGATTCTTGACTGAGCCTCTACTTCCATTGCATCAAGGTAGATGGACTGTAGGTTTGTACCAGCACAGATGTTTTTATGTTAATTGTGCCCTGATTAAACTTTTCATACTGTCTTTTGTGAAGTGAGTTAGTTGGAGGTTTTTCATTGTTAAGGTACCTTCTTTGAAATTATATTTTCTAAGTGTTTGTTTATAATTTGCTTATTTAGAAGCACATAAATTTCATAGTCAGTCATCATCTCATAGAGCAAGAAGATGAATTCAAGTATTCTCTGATAAAATTCTTTTTGTTCTTGTTTTTAATTTTCAAGAGGGATCAAGAAAACAACAAAAAGCATTATGTGAGAGATTCACTATTTGAGTTTTGGTAGGCTTAATGGAGATTGCAGTTTTCCATTTATAGGAAAATTTGAGGACCCACCTCCAAAGTAATGACAATGTATAGCCAGTGAATAGAGGTCTTAAGGAGACAACATTTGGAAGCATTTCTTTTTTTTGTTGAGTAAATGACAAAAGGGTTATTTATAGGTGTGATCTAGAGTGTCAGTTTTGAGAGTTACCAACTGAAGATCCTACTTAAGATTGCAAATATTATTTTCATAGTTGAATTTCTTTTGAGATCATAGCTCAGCATGTAATTTTCATAAAATCTTGAGGTTTTGACCCTAAACCGTTCCCTAAATTTATATGAGCTATGCAGGGATGGGGGAGAGGTTTTAATAACAGCTGATTTTTTGTGTGGTTTTTTTTTTTAGTATTTTCTGTTTTTGTGTAATGTTTCAAACTCTTATAGAAATGTTATTGTGACTATTTACTTTCAGTTTACAACACATTGCTTGAAAATGATTCAAACTCAGAAGTGAGGCGTGCAGTGCTGTCATGTATTGCTCCATCAGCAAGGACTTTGCCAAAAATTATAGGCCGCACTATGGATGTAAAGGAAGCTGTCAGAAAGCTGGCATATGAGGTAAATTGGATCACTTAATATTAATTTCAAAGACTGACTTAGGAAAAAGGCTTTAGATCTTTTATTATATTTCACTGGTTAAAAACTAAGAACGGTTAAATAATTTATTTTCACTTACCAGAATTTTGAGGGCAAGTGATTTAAAACAAGTTTTCAACTTAAAACCCTTGAACTTGACCGCAGAACTTACTTGATAAAAATTACTATTGTGATAGAGATTGGCTCTTCAGGGTCAGACAGTAGAAGTATAAATTATGTATACAATCTGTTGTTTTCTATCTGTGCATTTTGTGATGTTTGTGAAGCATTTTTTCTTTTCTGTTATTACATAATAGATACTTAAGTAAAGTTAGGATCACATCAATACTAATGTGGAAGAAATTGCATATGTTTGGTCCAATTTTGAGATATATCAACCATTACTTATATTGACATGTAGAGGTAAGGGCAAGAAGGTGTGCTACCATGTATATTTCTTGTGCAGGCATCTTAGGCAAGATCTTCAAAAAAATGTTCAATTTAGTCACGCAGAACTTAGATTAAATTCTGGTTTTTAACTGAATCTCTATTAGTAGGCTTTAAGAAAAGTACATACTTCAGTCATTTCATTGCAAGTATTCATCACTTTTGGAGCTTTAAAGAGAGAGAATAGTTTTCATATTCAAGTGGAGCTGCCAAGCTTCTAAGCTATTTGCTAACTTTATTCTTACTTTATTTTACATTTTCTTCCATGCACAAGAATCTGCTTGTTAATGTATTGATTCAATGCTGATGGTATAGATACCGCAGGCTTTTGTTAACTTTTTCATGGATGAATAGAATTTCTGTAGATTGATAAAACTGAGAGCTTAAAGCCACAGATAGTTAATGAATTCAGTTGTTATCATTTGTAGAAATGTATTTTAATGTCTTAATTTTTTTTTTTAAGGTTTTGGCAGAAAAAGTTCATATGAGAGCTCTGTCAATAGCACAGAGAGTAAAATTGTTGCAACAAGGGCTTAATGACAGATCTGGTAAGAGGTCATCTTTCTCAGCACCTTAATGCAAATGTTTAAGAGAGAATACTTTCTAATGTTTTGGGGATGATTTATGTGGAAGCTGTGATGGCAGTAATAAGGAGTGCAAAGGGAGTCGTTAGGTACCAGGAAAATGTTTAAGCACAAGAAACTCTGCTTGCTCCTTTGGTTTTCCAGTCCCCTTATAGTGGACAAAGCAGAAAAGGATTTCACTTTCAAAAAACCTGGAAGCTACTGAGCTCTAAAATAGGACCAAATGCTATTAAAATTAAAAAATGACAATGTAATTAAACACAGAAGTAGAAAAATGTAATTATTTAATTCAGTGTATTTTGAAATGTTTCATTACAGATATTTTTGTAACTAATAAATATATTAAGAATTGAAATGTAAACGTTAATACTAGTTTGATAACTGTTTGAAAATTGTTTCTGTGTGCTTTCAGAGAGAAATCTCAGCTGGTTAATTTCTCATTTAACTAGCTTGAAATATTTTTTTAATGAATTTTTGATTGACCTTCATTAATTTCATCATGAAGCAGCTTTATTCTTTTTGCTGTCTTCTGTACTGTATCATTTTTATATAAAGAGCCATTCAGAATGTACCCATAATTGTGTGTCATGGTGTTGCTTGTTGCCAAAAGATCAAAAAGTCACTTGCATCTGAGCGAGACAATTTTGGGCTGTCTACATAGAATAAATCTGTCTTTTTTTTTCAACACCATGTTTTGAATTACTATTTCTTACCAGTATACTAGTTTGCTGTTTGACCTAACTATCTGCTGCTTGTCTGCTGTCTGCCACCGTGCCCTGTTCCCCCCAATAATACTTGGTCTTGGCAGATAATTCTTTGTTTTAGGGTGAATGTGTTTCTGTTTTAGTAATCTTTCAAAACTGAAGGAGAAGCTACCTTCATTATTTTTTTCCTGTGATTCTTCATTTGTCAGGAGCAAGGATTTGTTGTTTTCCCTTATTGAGAAGGTACAGCCTTTCTACATGACCTATGTTTCAGTGACACTGAGGTGTTCAACATAAAGAACATCATTCTTTTATGATCCAGAGCAGATACTTTCTCTGTTGGTGTCTGTCTCTTTCTTAGGATGATTCTTCATCCCAACTATTGAGGACTTGCTCTTTTCCCCTATGATTCTAGGTGTCAAGAAAAATATCTGCCAGGGTATGTAGTCTCACTGATAGCATTGATGTCATGTGCTCTTTGCTGGGCAAAAGAGGTTTATGTTCCAAATTGACTGCATTTACATATATATATATATGCACACACACTAGTATTCCCTCATTTTAATTTGTTTTGCAAATTGTATAACCTTGAACATGTATATCTTTATAAAATTTGCTTATCTGGGTAACTCGCAAGCTAACAAGAGAGGAATCTGCTCATTCAAGGTTGCTGGGTTGAAATTTTGGATGTCTTTCCATATCAGCTTCAAAACAAGGGTTTATAATTGAACAAGACCTAGAAGACATAATCCAGATTCTGCTTAGTTCTGCATTTCAGGGTGCATTCAGCTGTCAATTCTCCACTCTCATTCTATTCAATTCTACTATGTTTTACTAGTTTATGCTTTTCACCTTCTTGGAGAGGTTTCTCATTCTTAGGACCTTAATTTAGCTCTTTCAAGGCCTTTTTATGGCTCTTTTTGAACTCTTGACTACATTTAAGTGCTGTCTTTTATTATCATAAGTTACACATAAGAGGAAAGATGAATTTTGTCAGCGTGTGTTGCTTTTATTGTTTCCCTTATATTGGATATTGTTTTCTAAAAGGTCCTAAGAGCATACTTGTATTGCTCCCTAGTTATTATGCTTTTACTTCCACCAGACTATTAGCCTTTCTACTTCCCTGCTTAAATCTGTGTGTATGTATTAATGATGTATGTATTCTAGATGTTCCCATAAATACTGTTTTCCTTGATTAAATAGTACTCTACTCATCCAGAAATTATTTGCTCATTGTGGCAGTGGGGAGGAGGGATTTAAAGTATCTTTATGTAAATTTCATAATCCAGCCTAATAATTCAATTAACACAAAAATTCTGTGTGGCAGTTCAGACTAAGGTCTGTACAGTAGTATCCTGCCTCCAAAAGTGGCCAATTCCTAAATGCCTGAAACAGAGCAAGTATGTAACAATGCTTCCCCAGAGTATTTCCTTGTTGTACAACAGTTCATGGCTTGTAGATTTTTCTGGATTGAGATGCAGTCTTTAGGTATAACAGGTTTTGGATAGAAGGGTTTTTTTTTATTCCCGGGGCGGGGGGGGAATATGTTGCCTTAAAAAAATGTAGTAGTGCTCCATAGATAGTTCTTGTTTAACTGTTGATTTTTTTTTTTTTTTTCTTTTTAAGGTAACATTAAGTTCAACTGTATAATAACTTCTTTCCAAAAAGCCTTTTATAGAAAAATGATTTGTGAAAGCATGTTGAAAACTTGGTATTTTTTGACCTTTAACATTTTAAACCATTTAAATTCCTGCGTTATTAGATGCTGTTAAGGAGGTAATGAAGAAGAAGCTGCTTCAAGCCTGGTTACAATTGACTGAAGGGGATGTTTTAGAATTGCTTCATCGACTGGATGTGGAAAACTGCCCAGAAGTGGCCATCCCAGTGTTAAATGCTCTGTTTTCATTGTCTCCACTTCATGACTTTGTTCAGAACTGTAAAAACCTTGACAGCAGGTATGCAGATCAGTTTTCATTTCCAAAAGATTTCTTTTTATAAGAATGTTGAATTAATGATTATGTCTAAACAGGGAGCAGAGTAACTATTACCTATGATAAAAGACTGATATGTGGTGTAAGCCATGATGTCTCCCTGGTGTTTACGTACTTAAGTGTTTTGGATATGCTTTTTTCTTTTTTAAAAGATCTGTGTTCACCAGCTGAAAATGATTGTGCCAGATAAGCAAGAGGGAAAAATGAAAAATATCTTTGATTTCTTGTTTCCTGAACACCTCAAAAATCACTCTTACAATTTGAGGCAGCAGTAAATTAATCAATTAAATAAGCTTTTTCATGAATAACAACTTAAAGTCTAATTTGTTTTATTTCCTGTACTATCTGTACAGTTTACAATAAAGGTAATGCTCTAGTTTACCCTGACAACTATAATTTCCTCTCTTCTTTTAAGCTGTGGTCCTGAAAAACTCCTTTTTTTTCCCCATTCCTCCTCCCCCTCAGTAATGCTTCTGTTATTTCTCATGCATTTCCTAGTCTTCTTTGCCTTCTGTCTATCCTTTTTGCTGAGCGAGAAGCAGCGCAATTTGGGGCTGGTTCAGTTATCCGTGAACTGTTTGGAGAATCAATCAGAATGGAATTTTTTGGCTTGTGTTTCAGCCTTCTTTTAGAGGTATTTTACTTATATTAACAGAGCTTGACAGAAGCTTGTATCTTAGAGGCTTCTTTTCCTGTGTTAATGTTTGGTAAAATTTGACTAAGTGAGCTCCTAAGCTCATGAGAATGGTGGTGTGATGAATATTAAGATGCATAAAGCAAAAATGAAGGGGGAAAGAAAACACGAAATTAGAAGTTGTAGGAAATTGCTAAGGCAGGCAAAAAGGTGTGAAAAGAAACAGCTCAAGTTAATTGAGGTAACCAGAGTGGAATGATTATTAACAGTGGCAGGAGTCTAATCTCAGATGATAAACTTAAATGACAAATTGTCACTGATTAGAAAGTGATAAGAAAACCTTATTCTGTGTTTTGGGAGAAAATGTGTAACATCATCATATGAAGTGTCTTGCATTCTAGTAGTAGCTTACGACAGATGTTTTGAAATCAGTAGATGCTATGGGCATTGCGCTCCAAAGCTATAGATGTGGGCCTGTCTGGTGTTAAAAAGCATCAGTAACAGTGAAACAACTTCCTTACAGCCTCTGGAAATGTGCCAATATCTTAAGAGGCTCAAAGGAAAAAATTACATAGTTATGGACTTGTCAGTCTGACTTTGATCCTGCTCAAAATGAGGCTTCTGTTCTGGAAGACTGGGCTAACTGAGAATTTTTTTGAGAACTAGATCTGTTAGGCTAATGACATTTTGAGAAGTGAGTGGAATTATTCATCTTGTAATGAGGTTATTTGTTTTAAGGAAAATATTAGGCTTGTTCTTGTATGATGTTTCTGAGTACAGCTTAAGTGATGCATTATCGGTATGATAAATGCTTAGATTTTTTAAGTTTGTGATTTCTATTTGTTAAGTTTACTTTTAAATAAAGACTTCTCAGGTTAATGAGAAGCCATCAAATGATCAGTTTTCATCTACATGTTGCTCAGGGTTTCTTGTGGGTTTTTTTTTTTGTTTTCTTTCCAGTTTTGTGTGTGTGGGACCTAAAAAAACCCCAAAAGTGTTATTGATAGTTTGCAAGTAAAATGGAATTCAAGGGAGCGAAAAGTACCACTGACAGTGATACTCTTTTTTCTGTTTTGAGGTAGAATTAATGCAAAACTTGATGTTCTGCTTCTTGAAAACAAAGCTTATATGCCATGCTTAGCATGGGAAAGACTATGATTATAAAAAGGAGTGAGGGTCCTATGCCTGGTGAACAGAGGATGAGCTTACAGAGATGCTGAGAAGCAGTTCTATTACTTTTTGCATTTGACATACTGTGATTGCCACTTGAATATTGTGTGAAGGTCTTGTATTAAGAGCAGAAGAAACAATTTATAAACAGAAGCTGAAAAACAATTTAATGCAGTTCTGCAGATTAATGGAGTTCGGTTTTCCAGACTTGTACGGTGATAACAATGTTTCACAGAGTTAAAGTAATTGGGTGGTTGGTCTAGGAAGTCTGAAGGGCGGAATCTTTCTGCAGACTGGTAGGAACAGCCTTGTTTTAAAATACTGAGAAGTGCAATGTAGTGAGAGGCTCAAGGGGATCCATGTCTTCACTTAAGAAAGAGGAAGTTATTTTTTTCAGTCTGTAAGTATTTCTGTGGGGAATACCTTTGACAGGATTTTATTTTCATTTTAGGAAATAATCTATTTCTGTGCATTTGTTGTCTTTGACTCCATTTTATTTATCTCTCTGTATTTATTTATTTATTTATTTTGTTTAGAAAACTGATTCCACTGGAAGACTTAACAGCTGAGAATGTGTTGTATTGGAGATGTCTTTGTGAGTATCTAAAATCAAAAGGTCAAGAAGGTGAAGATTTGCTAGAACAGATGTTGCCAGAACCAGCTGTATATGCAGATTATTTATTAAGGTACATTGCATTTAAAAATAAATCTTTTATCACTAAAATAGTGTGTGTTGTGGTTTTTTTTAAAGTAGAGAATATTGCTTTTATTCAACTATTCAGGTTTCCTCCACAGCCGAAGGTGTGCTTGAATAGTGATTTTTTTTTTTTAAATTCTTTTTTTAAACTTTTTATTTTTATAGATTTTTGAGAGGATTTACTTCTAAGCAAAAACTGTAAAAAGCAAATTCATAACTTCAAAACAATTTTTGGAATGTCCTTTCTCATGAATTAGTAGCAAGATGGATTGCTAGTTCAGTAGGATATAATTCTTTGCCATTTAAGATAATAGAATAATTATTCTGTAATATGCAGCTATCCTTTGTCCATCTGTTATCACGTAGGTTGTTATGTATTTGCAAAGAGCTTGCAGAAAGGTTTTTAGAGCTTGCAGAAACCAATACTTTTTTCATTGTTGTAATTTGTGAAAATAAAATAAACTTTGGCTGCTGTCCCAAAGAGAAGTGTTTTTGAAACTGAAAGTTCATTCCCTTCTTTCCCCTGCTCAGGCAGGCATACTTCCCAAAAACTTATGTTTGAAGTCAGTGACAGAGCTGCTAAATGAGCCAATTACAGAAGATTTAATTGAGGGGTGGGGGAGGGGGAAATGAATGTTTTGTTAAGTTAATCTTTTTACTAAAGTGAAGAAAGGTAAATTTTTTTCTCTCAGCGGGATACATAGTCTTAACATAAAATTGGAACAGAATTTATGTTTGTGAGCATGGAGAACGGTGAGAAGTCTTAGCTGAGGTATTCTACTTGCAAAACGTAGAGTGAAGCTTCCTGAAATTATTATAAATCAGATCTGCTGAAAAATGCATTGTTTTGATAGATGTTTCCAATTTAAAATATGCATATTCTTTTCTCACCTCAGTGGGTGTAGTATACCAGTAGTACTTACAGAAATCATTGCTATTTTCAATGTGGAATGTGCTAACATGTTTCATAAACATTTAATAAATGAAGCATCTGTGCTTCCTTAATTTTGAAATGTGGATTCAGTCTAGTGGGTGTAAATTTATTCATTCATAATTAATTTAAGAGTCCATAAAACATTTGTTCTCCAAAAGAAAGTTGTGGGTTTTTTTCTTTCCATCCAATCTTGCCTAAAATGCCTTCAATTATCTTCCCCTCCAGGAAGAGGCAGAGTAAGATTAATTAAGTTTGCTAATACTTATCAGTAGTATCAGTTGTTAAACTATTCACTGGTGAGCTGTACCACCAGTAGTTTCAGGTAAGATTTGCAATTGTACAATCCAAGTCTTTATTTGCACTGTGAGAGTATCAGTTAGGAGGGGCAAGAAATTGCAAGTCATTGATATTTAAGAAAAAATGCAGGATTGTAAACCTCATTTAGATATTTCACTATTATCTGGTGCAAGTAACACTATTCTTAAATTATCAGAAAGTGCTGCCTACATTGTTGTAATTTCAGATGTTCTTAAATAGTTTTTTGTCCTAACTTTGAAGAAATTTTAAAAATTTCCTAATTTAATGAGCTGTTGCTGAAAAGTATCTGCAAAACTGTGGTAAAAATAAGCATATTTTTCACAGTTCATATCAGTATTTGAATTTTATGTATAACATTATATTCAGTATTGAATTTTGTACACTATATGTTTCACTCTAGATTTTCTGCACATGCATACTCACATTGGGTAAAATTTTGATAAAAGAGCCAATGACTCTAGAAAAATAAAATGGAACAAACCGCATACACTCAGCCCCATAGCATGGGAAGTGTATCTGACAGATTGTTGTTCTTCCGCGATATCATACTTGATCAGATAAAGAATTTAAAATTCACTGCACACTTTAATTATTTTCTTGCATTTTGTATTGTAGGCAATATAACACTTCTGAATGTGTAGGAGAGTACATACTACCTAAATATACAGAAAAATACTAGTTGTGTATATGAAAAGTGGTACATATATACATTTATTCCTAAAATGCTGCTTTTTATGCAAGGGTACAGAACTGAAATCACACGTACAAGCATGACTTGTCATTTTCTGTTTCTTACTGTTTTGCGTTCTCAAATAAGGGAATTTTTTAATGAAGTGCATTATTTTTAAACTGTACATTATTTGGTATAAATAACTTTCTGGAACTATTAATCTATGAAAAAGAGAACACAAACATTAATTTTTAAGGTTTGTAGCTAAGGTAACCACTTGTGTACCCAGAACAGGAAAGTGGTGGGGTTTGGGGCTTCTTTTT
>NW_009610874.1:0-4172 GCF_000690535.1 Cariama cristata
TGCGGTGCGTGTGTGCTTCACGGGGCGTGTGGGAGAGACCCAGGTCTTCCCCAAACCTCACATTTCATTTCCACGAGGCTTTGTACAGCCGGAGAGCGTGTAGTGCCAGGGGAGCTGCCTTTGAACTCTCCTCTGCTGCTGATACGAGGTGTGGAGAGGGCCCCCGTTGGCACACGTGCAACGAACCTCACCCGACGGGCTTGGCCCCTTGCCGTCCTGGCATGGTGGATGCTCTGGGTGCTTCGTCACCCACCTCTCCCTCACCACTTTTTTTTGGTTTTGTTTCTCAGCGTGGAAGTTTGCACAGGTCAGCATTTATTATTGTCTGTGGTCTTGCGCCAAAGTCCTTCTGCCTTTGCTCTTTCGCCATAGATAAAGCTGGGCTCTTACGAAATGGCTCCGACAGGCCACTGGCCCTGGCGGGTGCCTCCAGCCTTGTGCCTCTCTTGCCACAGGACACATGTGAGCCACCGTGGCTGCGGCTGGCCCAGCAGCCAGGGCAACAAAGACCGGGCTCCTGTGTCATCGTTTTTTTTCACTTTCATCCGCACTAACCCTCCTCCCTGCTAAATCCCTGAGGATGTGGATTTCACGGGCTGGCATCCATCTCTTTGGGTGCCTGAGCTCAGCGGCAAGGCTGACATGGGGACACCGAGCCTGGTCTGAAGCAGCAGCGAGGACCAGGAGCTCCCCAGGGCTGATCTGGACTATGTCAAGCAGTAGCCAAGCCTGTTCGTGTCTCCAGCTCAAGCCTTCCCTGTTCCAAAACAGGGATGCTAAAGCCTCTTTGCCTTGCCAGGGGGGAATTTATCGGCCTCTGCGCAGACTGTAGCTCCTGCAAAGGGCCATATAGGGCTCAGCCGGCTCGTTGGGCAGTTTGCCTGAGACAGCATCCAGAGCCGCACTCTTGCAGAGCCTCTCTCGCCGTTGTGGCTCTGCCCAGCTCCTGGCAGAGCTGCACAGTCGGAGGAGAGGCTGTGGAGGAGTGAGGAGGAGGAGAAGGCTGGCCCCGGGAGGAGAAGGGAAGGTGTGGGTGTGAGTTACAGGTTGCACTGACTGACTGTGTGTCAGCAGTGTCTGGGCTTGCCCCTCTCGCCTCAAAGCCATATTGCTGCCTTCTACCAAAGCCAGCGCCTGACCTGCCAGTGCTTCCCTCCGGTTTTGTGTCAGCATCACTCGGGTGATCTCAGTAGCATGTCCCATCCTCCCGGTGGGTGAGGAGGGCTGTGGGGAGGTGCATCTCTTGTCTTGCTGCAGAAACGGACTTGTCCTTCACCAGCAGGTCAGAAACCTTGGCCGCAAGGCAGACGGTACAAGTAGGTGGGTGCTGGTTCCAGGGACGGCAGCACCCTGGAGATGGTGTGGATAAATCTCCCTTATCTTGGCAAGGGCTGTTTTCCGAAGCAGAAAAAAATAAGTGAAGCAGTCTTGTGTTCCCTGTCTAACACTGTTAAACCTGTTTTTATTGCCCTGTTTTATTAAGGAGGAAAGCAAGAGGCTGTTCCAGGTCATGACTGGTAGGAACCTATTTGCCTTTCTGGAGTTAAACGCACTCAGCTTAATACTTTGCAATAGCCAGTAGAGATTGCCAATGCAGAAATCAAATTACATTAACTTTTGGTGCCTTTGAAAATATATCTCTGGTAGTTTGGGATGACGAGCTTCCAGCCTCCTGCCTTATTATGGCTCGGTGGTATATTAGAGGAAATCAGATCTTACAAATAAGACTTTGCGCAGTGGGAATGTAACCTTTGCCTATGAGTGATGCGATCCAGTCCTCTCCAGTTCACGTCTGTGGTTCTTCACAGCAGGGATCTTTGAGTTTGGGAGGATTATTTTTGTTCTGCTTTTTAAGTGAAAACCGTTCAGTAAAGCCAGGCGCAGGTGGCCATGGGCCAGTGTCCAGGCTCTTTGAGCAGCCCAGCTGGCTGGACCAGCTCTGCCTCTCTGCCTGCTGCTTGAAGCGTTCAGTGCTGCAGCATTCCCGGCTGGGAACCTGTCCCCTTCCCCGTGCCGGGGCAGCAGCATCAGGGGGTGGCACTACCTGGTACCTCCTTGCTCTGACCGTGGGCATTTTGGGGCCAGGGTCAGATTTGGCAAGCATTTTTCTGTGGGTTTGGTTTTTGTTTTGGTTTGGTTTGGTTTTTTTTTTGTAATGTAATACAGAGAGAAGAATATTCCTGATGTCTCAGACTTATGTAAGGCAGTTTGATGGTAAAGATTTAACTGCCAAAATATATCAAAATATAATGTCAGTTCCTACATGAGACCCAAGAATCAACAGTGACTTGAAAGGGAAAATAAATTAACAAAGCCGGTTCTGTCAGAACTGGAACTGAAACAGTGTTATTCATTTAAGGGCAGTTTCACTTTTAAGCAGCTTAGTTTGTTTTAATAAGCCAGGATTGTGCTAGTAACACTACTAAAGAGCTTATATTTAATGCTTTAATCTGTCCCATTTAAACGGCACAATTTCCACGCTACCTGCCTTGGCGTTAGCACATATCCCAACTAAATCCTAAATCCTGCAAATGAGGAGCTCCGTTCTGCTTTCTGTCTGATTGCATTTGCAATAATTTTGTGTTTTATTCTGCAGTGCCGAGAAGCAAATGGCTGAATCCTGAGCAGTATTTGTGCTCGGCCCAGCTGTCCACGCCTGGGCCTGTGCTAGGTCTCCAAAACGCTGCATGACCTTGGATGCGCTTGGTCAAGGCTTCCTCACCATCCCGCTCACCTAGCAGGGATGGCTTTTCTGTGAGTAAAAAGAGCCATAATTGGAGCCATGCCCAAATTTGTACAGGAGTACAGTTTTTTAAATGACTACTGCTCCTTGCTTCATTAGGCAGGAGGCACCTGCGTGCTCTGCCACCTCCTCTGAGATGGAGGCTATCAAACCAGCTCGGCTGAGCATCGTTTTTGCTGGCAGCGCCTTTGAAGCAGCCCCCAGGCCGAAGGTCAGGATTTCAGCTTCCTGAGGTTGCCCACGCAGCTGGCTAACGAAGCCTCCTTTCCGTCTGCAGGCAGAGATCGTTACAGGAAAAGCAGAGAGTTGCCACTGCACGTTGTCCCCGACAGCAAAACAAGACTGATTGCCACACACTGTTTTTCTCTGGTCATTCCGGTTTGAACTGTTTCACCTCCCACCTTGGCTTTGCCATATTTTTTGAAAATAGGAAATGTCTGGGCAGCACGGAACAGGTTCTCTGGCAGTGGAGGAGCTGAACACTAAAGCTGAATGGCTACTTTTCTTAAAAGTCAGATCCTTTTCTAAGAATTTCCTTTAGCATAATAATGCAAAAGCGGTAAGAGAAAAATGCTTGAATCTGAATGCTTGAATTTAAAAGAAATTGGAGACGGAAAGAGGGAGATTGATTCCGACATGGCCTTTGTAACCTTTGCCAAGAAGGGCACCCAGTCCTGTTAAAATAGTTGATGGAATCCTTCCATTTTTCTGAGGCTGGGATTTCAGATTCAGACCTATAATGTGTTATTTCTGCATATTTGTCTTTCTATAAAACAACTGTGGTGATGCCTTCCACTGAATCCAGGTCCTAGCGATAACAGTAACCTAAAGATTTTAGCCATGGCTACCACTAGCCATTTGGTGGACATTCACAGCCAAAATCAGACATTTTCTGTTACAGTAACTACTGCATTACTAGTTTGGGGAGAGTGACACCCCCCCCCCCCCCAATCTTACCCCTCTCGACTGCTTTTGCAGAGAAACTTAAAAAAACCCCACTCAAACACACAGGGAACACGCAGAGTTCCCGTGTCACGGACATCTCTCACCAGCACCGAGCGTGCTTTCTAACCTCCACAAGCACCGGGCAACACTACAAGCCAACCGCAGAAAAACTCCCGCCTTTTGAAGGGCTCTATTTGAGGTAGGCAACGTGTTCTTTTTTAAGAGGTGGTTTTTGCATGCGCCCTTGTTCTACATGTTGAACTTGTATTACGCATTTCAAGACATTGTTAGTGTTTGTATTTCATGCCGTGAAGCCGAATAAACCGTTTTGATTTGTAGCCCGTGCGCTGCCGGTGGAGCTGTGAACCCCTAAAACCTGAGGGAAACGTCTGCAGGGGCTGGCGGCTCCCGCCCTGCCCGTTGGTGAGGTTACCCGGCCCGGTTTTCCACTGTCGGGCCTTAACGGGCCCGCTGGCGGGACGCG